>NC_012877.2:47971197-47974668 GCF_000003195.3 Sorghum bicolor
CTCCATTTTTCCATTTGGATAATTTTGAGCCAATTCTAGTTACATTTCTATAAAATCCAAGACGGGTTTCGGTCAAACTTGGTCAAATGACAAACTAAATTACTTCAAATGAAAATATTTTGAATACCAAGTTGTTAGATATCTTCAAGATCTAAACTTTTTATATACACAACTTTTCCATTTGAGAAAATCTAAGTTAACAATACCCACCAATTCTAAGTTCTCACACAAACTATATGAAACTATATGTGTCAATTGTGGATTTTCAACTACACCATCCCAAAACTTTGTCAAATGCAAAAATGGTCTATATATGAAATGTAGATTTTGATGAGTGGAACAATATTGGTATTCATGACTTTTCCATTCGAGACCATGTAGGGTTCCGAAACCGCTGCGTGGCTATGAGTTCCATGAAAATTCAAAATTCAGTGGTTCAAACTTTTCCAAATGAAAAGTTGACCATTAGACAAAATGTAGAACTTGATGAGTGTAGCAAACTTTGTATTCATGACTGTTCCATTTGGGACAATCTAGGGTTCGGTCAAAGGGTGTGTTTGTAAAAACCAATGCTTTGACTTTGGTAAAACTTGGTCAAATAGCCCATTTGATGACTTGAAATGAAAAAAGTTTGAATACAAAGTTGTTAGAGATCATCAAAATCTATATTTTATATATTGTCCATTTTTCCGTTTGGATAATTTTGAGCCAATTCTAGTTACATTTCTATAAAATCCAAGACGGGTTTCGGTCAAACTTGGTCAAATGACAAACTAAATTACTTCAAATGAAAATATTTTGAATACCAAGTTGTTAGATATCTTCAAGATCTAAACTTTTTATATACACAACTTTTCCATTTGAGAAAATCTAAGTTAACAATACCCACCAATTCTAAGTTCTCACACAAACTATATGAAACTATATGTGTCAATTGTGGATTTTCAACTACACCATCCCAAAACTTTGTCAAATGCAAAAATAGTCTATATATGAAATGTAGATTTTGATGAGTGGAACAATATTGGTATTCATGACTTTTCCATTCGAGACCATGTAGGGTTCCGAAACCGCTGCGTGGCTATGAGTTCCATGAAAATTCAAAATTCAGTGGTTCAAACTTTTCCAAATGAAAAGTTGACCATTAGACAAAATGTAGAACTTGATGAGTGTAGCAAACTTTGTATTCATGACTGTTCCATTTGGGACAATCTAGGGTTCGGTCAAAGGGTGTGTTCATCAAGATATATATTTTTATATGATTTTTTATTTGATGAAAATTATACCCAAGTAGCATTCCTAGTAATAAATAACAAAAATAAAAAGTTTTACGTCAATATGATGTGAAAATAAATTTCCAGTTCATTGGATATAGTTTTTGTAAATTTATTGGAATAATATATTTTTGCATTAACAAATACTAAACATTTCTTACAAAATCATTGTAAATTATAAAAATACAATAAGATATTTAAGTTTAAAAATTTTCATGTGTACATTAAAACAAATTACAATATATGTCACTATTTAAAAAACATTATGCAAAATATTTAATTTACTATACAATTTATAATATAAACTGTATATATAAAACAATTGAAAAACCCTAAACTAAAAAAATGGGCCTTTAGCACCGGCCCATAGTGGGAACCGGTGCTAAAGGGTCCGCCCCTATAAATGTGTGCAGGAGCCCTGGATCTGGGCAGTTCCCTTCGTCTTCGTCTTCGTCGAGCAGAGATCTCCGCGCCGCCGTCGTCCAGCGCCGCCCATTCGTCTCCCAGCGCCGCCGTTCGTCTCCAGCGCCGCCGCCGCCATCTACAGCGCCGCCGCCGCCATCTACAGCGCCGCCGTTCGTCTCCAGCGTCGCTGCAGCGGCTCTCCACAGATCTACGTATATTTCTTCATGTGTATCGATCGCTCGTGTGTATATATATATATATATATATATATGGATGAATGTCAAAAAGTTTATATGTATAGACTAAAATTGTATATATGAATTGTATAGATATATATGAATACCAACAGTTTATATATATATATACACATATACATATATATATATATATATATATATATATATATATATATGAATACCAACAGTTTATATATATATATATATCTCTTATATATATATATATAAGATATATATATATATATATGTATGTATGTATATATATATACTATTATTCTTGTATCATTTTGTTCTTGTATCATTATTTTATATTATTAATATATTTTGTATCATTATGTATATATACTATTATTCTTGTATCATTTTGTTCTTGTATCATTATTTTATATTATTAATATATTTTGTATCATTTTTTAGTACATTATTCTATGTGCAAGTGTGTATTAGTTTATATACTATTATTTTAGTATTATTTTTTAGTATTATATTTTAGTATATTATTCTAGTATATTACTTGGCTTAAAAGACTTTGTAGTATGTTATTCTAGTATATTATGAATTGTAGTGTTTTGAATTGTTATGAAATATATTTTGTGCTAGTGTTTTGAATTATTATGAAATATATTGTGTGCTAGTATATTATTCTAGTGTTATTGTATGTATTATTTTTTTAGTATTACTTTTTAGTTTGGAGCACTCTAGCACTTCTATTATTCTAGTGTATTTCTTATTATGTATATATATGCACTTATATTATTCTTGTATCAATTTGTAGTAGTATGAATTTTTTAGTACATTATTCTATGTGCAAGTGTATTACTTGGCTTAAAACATATACTATTAGTTTATACTATTATTATAGTATTATTTTTTAGTATTATATTTTAGTATATTATTCTAGTATATTACTTGGCTTAAAAGACTTTTTAGTATGTTATTCTAGTATATTATGAATTGTAGTGTTTTGAATTGTAGTGTATTATGAATTGTAGTGTATTTCTTATTAATGTATTACTTGGCTTAAAAGATCCTAGTATTATTTTTAGAGCACTCCAACACTTTCATTTGTAGTAGTATTAGTGTATTTCTTATCTTATATAGAATATATATATGTATGGTTGCAGACATAGAAATGGCTGACCGTCCTCATGATGATCCTGATTATATGGAAGCTGCCATTCAAAATATGATCGACGACGGTAGTCAGTACTTTGTTGATTACCACGACATCATGCAAGGCAATCGTACTGAGCAACAAGAGGGCAATGCCCCTGAGCAACAAGAGGGCAATGCCCCTGAGCAACAACTTGTCGTGCAACAAGAAGAAAATACTGGCGAGGTATGTAAATGTAAACATATATAAATAATGCATCTCTTACATTAGGTTTTAGACTTATTACTTGGTTATTAATTTAGTATTTTTGTTTCTATATGTACGTGTAGCCTTCTGGATCGACCTCTACGGGGAGAAGCGTACCTCCACGAGGACCAAAGAAGCCGTTGGAGGGCCGCTATGTAATCTCTGAGTTTGAGATAGCTACAGGCAGACCACTTGG
>NC_012877.2:47976163-48008332 GCF_000003195.3 Sorghum bicolor
AGAGCGCGAGAAAGCTCGTGAAGAATGGATGCAGGCAGAGATTCAAAGGCAAGTGCAAGCAGCACTTAGTCAAATGACGAAAGGGCAAGGTACATCACAGCCTGAGGTCAATGTTAGCCCCCCAGGCCAGTTGAAAAGCAGCTGCGCATCCACGGAAGTACCAACCATTCAGGATGACACGAAGCTACACTTTCCCGTGGATGATGTCACAGAGGCTTTTACTACCTGTGAGCTGCATGTACCAGATGGGAATGCCACCAAAAAGGTGGCTATCGCTGTTGTCAACCCTATCGACCGAACGGGCACTCCAAGAATCCATAATCGACCAGTACCTGGTGGATATGCTAGCGTCTCGGTTGATAGGGTTGAGAAAGGTTGTGGCAATGTGCCACTAGACATAGAAGGGGGAGACGGAGAGAAGACCTTAGGTGAAGCTGAGAAGACATTTATTTGTTGGCGCAAGCGCTTCATAATTATTCCTCAGCATAGGTTTGTGTGTGATTTTACTTCTTATATTATTTATTATGTATTGAAATTTAAAAAAAGTTTACTCACAAAACTTGTAATTGTTTTCTTTGCAGGGACTCCTCCAACCTAAGTCCAGTTCTCTCCCCAGCGCATCATAGTGCTGCGGGCGGTGACAATGCTGGATCTCCTCCAACACCTGCGGCGGCCACACCGACCCCGCCACCGCCTCCACCACGGTCTCCACCTCCTCCACCGAGGTCTCCAACTCCTCCACCGCGTTCTCCAACTCCTCCACCGCGTTCTCCAACGCCAAAAAGATCGGCCCCACCCCCTCCACCGCCTGCACCGCCCTCTCCAAAGAGTGCACGGTCGGTCCCCTCGCCTCCAAAGCGAGGTAGTAAGAAGTGGTCCGTCCAAGAAGGACCGAAGTCATCGGTCCCACCTCCAAAGAAGGCTGCCTCAGCAAAGAGAGCTAAGACGCCAGAAAAATTACCTTACGAAAAGAGTGAAGAGGAGGTAATTGCTACATCTAAAGCTGAGGTCCAACAATTTTTTGATAAAATAAAGGAGGAAAGGAAAAAACGGCTTAACCCAGAAAAGCCGTACTTTTATGTGAAGCCATCGGAACTGAGGCAGAAGGTGGCGGACCATCAAAAGAAGCAACGCGAAGCTCAGAAAAAGCCAGCACTTTCGGACTATGAGCGGTCTCTGGTCAAGTCTTCACAGCCTACTAAGAAGAGAGTAGGAAAGGGGGTCCCACAGCTCGGAGAAGTATCAAAACCGGTGCCCCCTTTGATTGTGCCAAATCAATACGGCTCAAATGAAGACTTGATGCCAAAGAAATCCTTAGCGTTGTCTGAGCTAGACTCGCTTGAGAGTTACTTTGGACAGAGCGGTTTAAATATAGAAGAAATTACCGCCATTCTTGGATGTCATACATTTGAAAAAGCCGAGGTAGTTGATCAATGGAGGGCAAGATATGAACCGGGCAGGAGTCTATTCGACCCTAAGCGTTTACACGAGCTCGGCACACAAATGTTTGCAATAAACAAATGGTGCATTGAGGCGTCTAAAAGGGGAGAGAATTGGATTTCTGTTCGTATTAGACAACATCACTACTTCCGTGGAGATGACCTCATATACGTGCAGTTCGAAGAATTGCACCAATTATGCCACCTCGACGCTCTTGACAAATCTCTTGTCAGCTGCTTTTGTCTGTAAGTATTTTTCCTTTTTATTATACTTCTAACTTCTTTAATTACATGTATATAATCCTTACACACTTAGGATTTGTATGTATATATGCAGGCACCAAATGAGAGAGCTCAGAATGAGAAATGACAATAGTATTGGGTTCGTTGACCCTTATATTGTTTTCAAGGCTCCGCAGGCAGTGTGTACAGCAGATTATGAGACAGAAATCTGCACCAATCTTATGAGGTTCTTTGTAAACCAAAAAGAAAAACAAAAAATACTCTTCCCCTTCAACTTCGAGTGAGTTATATAGTTATTAAGTGCATGCATATTTTATTTTACATTATAGGACTGACCCTATATATGTGTGTGTAAACAGCTTTCACTGGATACTCATGGTCATTGAAATTCCCAAGAACCGATTGATAATCTTTGACTCAATGAGAAAACCACAAGAAAATTATCAACAAATGGTAAACATTATTCAAAGGTACGTAATGTCGATCTCAGCTACAAAAATATCATAATATGACTCTGTAATTATTAGTTCACGATCCACAATGGCTGTGTATAGGGTTTGGGAAAGATTCATTGACCGTGAACATCTCAGTGGATGTAAAGCGCCGCTTAACATAATACATCCACAAGTAAGTTCTACTAGCTAACAAACTTTCGCTAACTTTTAGCCTTCTTATTGTCGTGGTTATGAATATTTTTATATATATATACATCGTACAGTGGTGTTTAAGACAAGAAGGAGGGAACAATCTATGTGCATATTACGTGTGCAAATTCATGATGGCACAAGTCAATCAAACACCCACAGAGACGCTCAGAGTACGTTACATGTCTCTTTTCATTATCTCCTGAATTATATTGAATAACTTAGATAACTAATACCTTTTTTATTTATTTCAAATTAAAGACGGAATGGCTGAGGGAAAAGGTCCTACAACAAGACCGAATCAAAGCTATCCAAGAGACGATAGCAGGATTTCTCCGCGACCAAGTGATCAATCCAAACGGCGAGTTTCACTTCAACGGCAACGAAACTCTTATACCAAACAACGATGATCATTTGTATCGTTTGTAGACATTGGGAGAACAAACTCTATGTATATATGTGTTACGAATTTTGTACATATAAAACTATATATATATAAAGCTTTTTACATATCTATTTAATTTTTGATGTGGTCTATTCATTTTATTATAGGCAAAGCTTAACTATTAAGCTTAGCCTATAATTTTCATTTATATATGCTTAATATGCGTGTAATATAAATATATTATTGTATCAGCAAAACATGTATTGAAAAACCTATTATTATATATTATATATAAACAATAAACAGAACCGAAGAAGTGAACTAAAAAAAAGAAAAAGAAACCCTTTAACACCGGTTGGCCGAACCGGGACTAAAGGGTGGGCCTTTAGTCCCGGAAGGGCAGCACCGGCTCGGGAACCGGGGCAACAGGCCCTTCCCGACCGGTGCTAATGCCCGATCATGCAGCAGTGTAGGAAAGAGCTTTATTACATCAAAGCCAAGCTTCTTGTAGTGCCCCTTCTTCTTCGCTTCACGACGGAGTGCCTCATACTTGAACTCATCGAAGACGTCATTCGCCTGGTAGGCCACCTTCCGAAGCGCCTGAAGCCAAGCTTTGGCCCCTTCTCTGTGGGCTGCCGCCTGCTCCTCGGCGTCAGCAATGACATCCATGATGGCCGGCACCTTGCGTTTGAGGGTCTCATGCTGCTCCTCCATGCCGTCCATGACGTTGTACTGGTCCAAGAGGTAGCTGGAGGCCTTGTCCTTCACCATGGACACCAGTGGCCCGACCACCATGGTGGCCATCAGCTCGGCCATCAGAGTGCCTACAACTCTGAACACTACACACGCGCTGGCTGGCAGGATGCAGGAAAACACGGTTGCAGTTGCAGGGTGGAAGAGGAGGAATGGGCTCGCAAACTTGTTTTGAGCAAAATGGGAACAAACAAATGCGAGTAGTAGTAACCTTTTCTTTTTTAAAAATAAAGACCGACTGGTCCCGCTTTTTATACAAAGCAAAGGTTTGCTGGGATTACCAGCTTTACAAGCAAAAAGAGTGCCGTAGTAATGCGAGTAGTAGTAACCTTTTCTTAATCAACGAATCTGCTTTATGCCTTGCCTCCCCTCCCCGGCTTGCTTTGGTATTGGATCATTATTATTACTAGCAAAATATGCTCGTGCGTTGCAACGAGATATACAATTTACTGATTGGTCACATAGAAGACTTATTGTTTAAAGATTTATACAATAGTCATATTATATGTTCTAATATGTCTTGGGATCAAATTATCTACTACTTAGATATGTACTGTTTTAGCTTGATCACCTATGAAATGCCTAGGTTTTAGGCATCTGACGTAACAACTTACTCAAAACCTTCTCAATTTTTTACCATAGCCTAACGTGCTATAACATGGCACCACAACAAGTTTCATGAATTTCAGACTTCATATGAATTTTATATAATTTTAAACATTTTTCTGGCAAGTTCATTGTCACGTTAGGTGAACACGATGCGTGAAATTTGATGTGATTTTGTGTCTATGGACTCAACGTACACCAAATACCATGAATAACATTTTTTCAAGCACTAAATTGTATTATTCCATGCACCTGCATTTCAAATTTAAAATATTCAAAAAAAATTCAACAAAAATAAATTGAGGAAATATATAAAAAAGTTCAAAATTTCACCAAAATTTTAACATTTACTTTTAAATACTGTAGAACGTCTAAAACATAGGAAAAAAACAATTCTTTAAGTATCAACCTTGGCCCTTGGCAAACTGTCTCTTTGCCAAGGGCCGGTCCTAAATCACACTCGGCAAAGACTGAGGCCTTGTTTAGTTCGCAAAAATTTTGGTTTTTGGCTACTGTAGCATTTTCGTTTTTATTTGATAAATATTGTCCAATCACGGAGTAACTAGGCTTAAAAGATTCATCTCACAAATTACAGATAAACTGTACAATTAGTTTTATTTTCGTCTATATCTAATACTCCATGCATGCGTCCAAAGATTCGATGTGACGGAAAATTTTGAAAATTTTTGAGAACTAAACAAAGCCTGAATTAAAACAAAACTAACTACAAAGGCGGGCACCAGCCACGCACGCACTCACCCAGCAGGCAGCACGCACGCACTCTACCGCACGCTGCACGCACCCAGGCACAAACGCACGCCACTCTACAGCACGCACGCTGCACGCACAGGATGCGTCACCGCCGCAATTAAGCACAGACGCTCGCCCCCGCTGCCGCAGAAGCTCTGCAGCCGTTCGCCGGAACCAAAAGCCTCCAGATCCGCTCGTCTATAAGGGGGTGATTGGTTGCCCCAACGGGATGGTGCAAAGGCCTATCCGGCTCCATTTGATGCACTCGGCCCGTGTTTGGTTGCTCGTCTCGTATTATTTGCCTGTATCATTCTTTCGTTCCTTTCCACCCCTCCATCCTGGCTCCCTCCGTCTCCTCGAGGCGAGCTTCCCTCATGAGCCAGGACGGCACGGCGCGGCGTTGGAACCCTGGGCGCGCGCGGGAAGGCTTGGCGGGAGACGAATCCATCAGGGGCGCGCACGATTCTGGAGTTAGGGTTACCGCCTCCATTTCTCCAGTCCCCTCATGCCTCCATTCCTCCGGTGACCTCTGCTTCCTACTCCCGGCCGGTTTCTCACCGGCATCTCCCTCCGGCAACAGTTCTCCGTTGCCTCGGCTGGTATACCTCGCCTTACCCCTCTTCCTCTTTCTCTGATTTCGTCGTCTGTGATTCTGCCTAGGGTTCGTGTTCTTCTTGCTCGTACCCATAGATCTATGAGTTCATGGTGCAAACCACTTGTTCCTGGCTCAGATCTATTTGTTTTACTATGATTCTGCTATGGATTTAACTAAGCACAGTGCATGGGTCGATGATTATTACTATTTCCTGCTAGATTAGGCAGTGGAGGAGCACCTGTTGGTGTGGCAGCCCTGTCTGTCTATGTGCCGATGTGGGGATTCTGTGATGTGGACAGATCCACCTTGGAGGTGGATGTCCTGGGACCTGCTGTGGATTTGGTTATATTTGCTCATGGGTTTTGTTCATGATGGAGGTAATGGTTGGGTTCTTGCTTGGCCTATGATGCAACTACTTCTAATCTGAGGTGGCTCTTTTTGTTACCCTGTTTTTGATCCTTTGTCAATGCAACCGAATGGTCAATGCCATTCTGGATGGCTGACAGTGGAATTTTGTGAAGTCATTGCTATTTGTGCCATCAATGATGAAATTAGTATGAGAAACAACCATATTTCTGAGGCCAATGTTTGATTTGCCAATTCGAATTCAATTTTGCTCACTCTTATTTGGTCTCTTTCATATTTGCCTATGATGAAATACTTGTGATGAAGATGTCTTGTTTGAATGTGATGTGGTGGTAAGCACACCAAACCAATACCTGGGTGCTCACACCACTAGTCATATGCGCGTATCAAACACATCAAACTGTATTAGTTTGTTCACCTAAAGGATCCGTCCAGGCAACCAATCACACTCGCAACCATCAAATATCACTAGGTCTTTGTGAACCAAACACGAGACCCTCCACGGTTTCAGCGTGCCTGAAACCGGCCTGGACTACCCCTCCATCCTGGCCCAAATCGGTTTGGGCAACCAATCACCCCCTAAGCTCCTCGCTGGCCTCCGCCACTAATTTGGCATCCTCACTCTCCCCAGCCTGCTGGCAGCGGCGTCGGCGCCCCTTGGACCATCACTGTCCGAGGCATCCTCGCTCTCCCCAGCCTGCCGGCAGCGGCGTCGGCGCCCCCTGGACCATCGCTCTCCGACGGCGACCTCCTCGAGCTCGACGTGCTCTGGCCGGCCACGCCGTCGTCCGTGGTAGGGCTCAGCCTCCTCACCACGCTCCCGGGGGTCGGGGGGCCGTCCAATCCGCCGCGCGCCCCGTCGCGGAGACCGCCGCGGGATCCTGTTCCACGATGGCGGCGAGGTCGGCGCCGGTGTGGATACCGTCCGATTGGCAGCCTCCAGATCCGCGCCTCTGTAAGCTCCTCGCCGGCCTCCGCCACGATTTGGCATCCTCGCTCTCCCCATCCTACCGGCGGCAGCGCCCCTTGGACCATCGTTGTCCCACCCACCCCTACCCGTCCCGACCCACGCTGTGGCCTCTGCGGGCGCCGACGACGACCTCCTCAAGCTCGACGTGCTCTGGCCAGCCACGCCGTCGTCCGCGGTGGGGCTCAGCCTCCTCGCCGCGCTCCCAGGGGTTAGGGGCTCCGCTCAATCCGCCGCGCGCCCCGTCCCATAGGCTGATATGCATCAATTTGATGTTGATTTAGGTTTCCTTTTGCGATATGCCTAGCTGCTTGAGATTTTATTGTTTTCCGGATCGATGAAAGAGATCTGACTAAAACTCTTTCGGTGAACAGATTCAAGGATATGTGTTCGGTGTTGGTTTTTACCGCCTTACCAGACGAGAACGAGCGAGACAGAGGCCTTGTTTAGTTCTAACCCAAAAACCAAAAAGTTTTCAAGTCTCTGTCATATCAAATTTTGCAGCACATGCATGAAGCATTAAATATAGACAAAAACAAAAACTAATTACACAGTTTGTCTGTAAATCACGAGACGAATCTTTTGACCCTAGTTAGTCCATAATTAGATAATATTTGCCACAAACAAACGAAAATGCTACAGTAGTGAAATCCAAAAAAATTTCGCATCTAAACAAGGCCCGATATAGATAGATAGGCCAGACGAAAACCTGGACAGATGAAAAACACGGCTGAAATTTTACCTCTTTAGTATTAGGTATAGATTAGTATTAGGTATAGATTATTAACCCTCTTCTTTCAAGGTAGGCTTAGCCACTTAGGATTTGTTTAGATTTATTTTTATTTGGACACTGTAGCATTTTCGTTTTTATTTAACAAACATTGTTCAATTATGAAGTAACTAGGCTTAAAAGATTCGTCTTGTGATTTACAGGCAAACTGTGCAATTAGTTTTGTTTTTATCTATATATAATGCTCCATGCATATATGTCATAAGATTCGGTGTGACGGGGAACTTTGAAAATTTTTTTGGTTTTTGAAGTGAACTAAACAAGGCCTTAGGAAGAAGAAGAACGCACCTGGCTGGCAGCTACTTTGAGTAAATAAAAGAAGAGAGAATCAAGGATGTGCCCCTCACAATGGGTCCAATATAATCGCATGTCAGTGAGGGGAATAGCAGGTTGGCACTGAAGCTGCTGCAGGTTTCTTGGACCCCCGAGGTTTAAATTAGTGGAGCACCAGGGGTCGTGGTGCCGTGCTCGTCGTCAGTGACAAAGTAACTGATATGAACACTCCCACGTGCAAAATCGAGAGACCAGTCTGCTCGCTTTCTCTGAATCATATCCTTCGATTCTTGCAACACACAGAAGCTTTGAGTCTGAGCTTTGAAGCTAGCTAGGCGGACACTCAACAAGGAGATGCTGCATGCATGAAAGCTTTGCACGAAGATGATGGCAGGTGAGCTGCAACTGTGCAATGATCGGAAGCTGAATCCCCGGTGCGTGCGTGGCTACCAGTGCACTCTAGTCCTCTTTCCTGACTAGAATAAAACGTCTCAGTTTCAAGTTTGAACTCCTGATCTCAAGCCTCTAAAATTTGATCAAGCCTCTCTTGACCCAGTTGTAACTTGGATGCCCTCAACTCTATGAGCTTGGAGATGGCTAGTGCACTAGCACTAATTAAATCCCAGTGGAGCCAACTAGGTAGCTGTCACAGGTTTGTGAACACACACAGCTTGGCGGCTCCGTTCCCGTTGTGATATCAGACTACATCCAGTTCAACAGCCTATTCGAGCAAAGCAAGATAGTGCACCCCACTGTCACTTTTTTCTAGGAAGCAGAAGTCTAGCATTAGAATTTTCAACAACTAGCAGGCTATACAGATTAAGAAATTCTTGATACGAGGTGACAAGACATCATATTGCAGCTTTGGATGCTTCAAAGCATATCAAATTATAATGCTAAATAACTAAATCATGGAAATCAATTTTTCAGAACCTTGCATTCCTATGTGCATCTGGCCTATTGACAGATCCGAACAGTTCAATGCAAGGCAAAACAATGCACCATTTCAGATTACAAAGAGCTGACACCAGAGGTACATACTTGAAGAAATTATAATTTGTTGCATCTACATGGCAATTAGAGCAGAAAATCTTCATTCGCTCATCAACCAAGAAACAATAGAACTAACCAACCGTGAGCAATTGCAACATCGTTTGGAGCTCAAGCCTGTAATCATGTGTTTCACCTGGACTTGCTTCTGTGCAGCTCATAACACTTCTGCGGCTAAGCTCGTTCCATCATTGCCATTGATGTCAGCGTCGTCAGCAGCAGCACTATGCAAACAAATTGGTCTGTCCTCGCCATATTCTAGAAGCTTACAGAATATCTGATCTTTTATCTAATGTTGTAGAGCTCTAAAAAATATTATCAACTACAAATATGTAAAACATATTGAGAGCTACAACTTTAGTGTAGATTACGTCAGAATTCAGGTTGTTTGAAAAATTGAAAAAAAATCAAAATCAAAATTAGAGAACTTGAAACAAACATTTGGGCCTCTAACAACCTCAGGTAAAAAAGTTATCAACTACAAAGTTGTAGATCATACTGGAAACTACAATTTTGGTAGAGACTATGTCAACATCCGAGGTCTTTTGAAAAAATAAAAAAAATGAATTTTAAGATCTGGTAGCTTAAAACGAATATTTTTCACCACTGTACTTTTATATTGTAGCTCCAGAGTTCCGATAAATGTAGCACGAATGGTAATGCATGGTAGAATGATTACAGAATTACTCCACAGAACTGGGACTCTGATGATCAATACCATCAGCTCTATGCAAGGAGATAATACTTTTGCTAATTGCGGACAGTTAAACAGTACCTTATCCTGAAAACCTAATTTACATAAGTTAAGAACCGAATAAGCCAATGTTGGTAGTCAACTGTTTCTGATTTCTGGTTCAGAGCAGTACAACAAAACAAAATCAACTAATTGGCATCAAGGCAAGTAAGTACATTGAAAAAGAACATGGATGCATGCAGCATGATGAGTTGCTAAATTGTGACTGATTGTCTGTACATATCATTTGGGACACACTAAGGATATGCACTTTACAACAAGGACAACTTTGGATGGTACCTGAGACAACAGGATGACAATGCCAGTCCAATGGATTTGCATTCCCATTCTGGAAGCCTGTACTGGCATTTTGATTGTACAAGGGACCAACATGAATCCAGCAGACCAGAGATTCATTCAAGTGGGCAAGTTATGCTGTGGGCTACAGATGCAGAGATGCTTTCAATCCTTGACATCAGTGACACCCTCAGATGATATTTGAAACCTTGCTTCAGCTTCAGCCAGACAGGGAGAGCTGACTACTTTACAGATCCGCTCCTCCCTTCTTCCCTTGCGAAGAAAGAGCCTGATACAAAACGCGACAATGAGTAACTGAACAAAAATAAAATGGAGATGTTATGTTACTTGGTGTAGCTCACCTAGTTGTGGAAGCATGAGCCATGATGTTTCCTCCAATGGGCTTGATCTGTGGCCCAGCAAACACTGCAGCACCATCCACTTGAGCCACTACTTGGTTCGTTATTACCACTGCTACTCCAAACTAGAGACAGCCAAAAAAGGACCCAAAACAATAAAAATACTATGTGCACCAAATAGGCATGAGACTCAATATGTTGTTGATATACTTGGTTAACTAACCAAACAACTTGCAGCAGAATCAATAGTTGTCCGATAATTTGGTAGCAATAATGTTTGCATGACGACCAAATGTATGTATTGCAATATATCTAACATTTCATAATTCATCATGAGTGATCAAAGGACAAGCTGATTACTGCTAAACTTCTGTTTTTCCATAACTGGG
Organism: Sorghum bicolor; assembly: GCF_000003195.3. Lineage (NCBI taxonomy): Eukaryota > Viridiplantae > Streptophyta > Magnoliopsida > Poales > Poaceae > Sorghum > Sorghum bicolor. The sequence continues at coordinate 47,986,803 of NC_012877.2, forward strand.
CTAACCCTAGAGGGTTAGGAATATAGTGTCATACACATGGGCCTCATGGGCCTAGCCTCATGGGCCTATACTCTAACAACCCCCCGCAGTCTGAACTACCGTCGCAGCGGAGTTTACAGACTGGACACGAAAGAAAAGAAGTACAACACACGAGCCCCCCCACAGACACAACTAGCCACTGGTGATGTTGAGGCTGGTGCGGAACTCGGTGAAGGTCGAGGACGGGAGACCCTTGGTGAAGATGTCGGCGAACTGGGAGGTGGTCGGGACGTGAAGGACCCGAACATCGCCGACAGCGACCCAGTCCCGGACGAAGTGTAGGTCGATCTCCACGTGCTTGGTCCTCTGGTGTTGGACCGGGTTGGTGGAGAGCTACACCGCACTGACGTTGTCGCAGTAGACCAGTGCGCTCCGGGAGAGAGGACTGTGGAGCTCGGCGAGGAGCTGACGGAGCCACGAAGCCTCAGCCACGCCGTTGGCGACAGCGCGGTACTCCGCCTCGACACTGGAGCGGGAGACGACTGGCTGGCGCTTGGACGACCAAGACACCAGGTTGCCGCCTAAGAAGACGGCGTAGCCGGAGGTGGAGCGGCGGGTGTCCGGACACCCGGCCCAGTCGGCGTCAGTGTCGACGACGAGCTCGGTGGAAGGCGACCGTCGGTGAAGGAGGAGACCGAAGTCGACGGTGCCGCGGAGGTAGCGTAGGATCCGCTTGAGAGCGGTGAGGTGTGGCTCCCGAGGATCATGCATATGAAGACAGATATGCTGAACTGCATAGGTGATATCCGGGCGGGTGAAGGTGAGGTACTGAAGTGCCCCGGCAAGACTCCGATATGCAGTAGGATCTTTAACAGGTGTACCCTCAGCCTCCGAGATCTTGCCCTGTGTGTCAACTGGAGAGTGGAGCAGGGCTTGCAGTCAGTCATCCCAGCTCTCTCCAGGATATCAAGAGTGTACTGCCGCTGGTGAAGGAGTAATCCAGCAGGGTGAGGCTCAACAGTGACCCCGAGGAAGTGATGTAGTGCACCCAGATCCTTCATAGCAAACTCCTGCTGAAGAGAGGCGATGATCCGCCGAAGGAGTGACTCACTGGAGGCTGTGAGGACAATGTCATCAACATAGAGCAGCAGATATGCAGTCTCAGTCCCATGGTGAAAGATGAACAGAGATGTATCTGACTTGGCCTCCACAAACCCCAGAGTCTGTAGAAAAGTAGCAAATCGATGGTTCCACGCTCGGGGGGCCTGCTTGAGGTCGTAGAGAGACTTGTTGAGCCGACACACCATGTCGGGACGAGAAGAGTCAACAAACCCCGCCGGCTGACTGCAGTAGACTGTCTCAGTCAGAACGCCATGTAGGAAGGCATTCTTGACGTCCAGCTGATGCACGGGCCACCCGCGCGTGAGAGCAAGCGAAAGCACCGTGCGGACGGTGGCCGGCTTGACCACCGGGCTGAAGGTCTCGTCGTAGTCGACACCGGGCCGCTGAGTGAAGCCCCGGAGAACCCAGCGAGCCTTGTACCGCTCAAGGGTCCCGTCAGCCCGGCGCTTGTGGGTCCAGATCCACTTGCCGGTGACGATGTTGGAGCCCGGGGGACGAGGGACGAGATCCCAAGTCTGGTTGGCGAGGAGGGCCGCGTACTCCTCTTCCATCGCTCGGCGCCAGTGAGGGTCCAGCAAGGCCTCGCGGACGGAAGAGGGTACCGGTGAGACCTGCGAGTCCCCGGGCATCGCCGCAAGAGCCCGGGGCTGCAGGGTCCCAGCCGCGTGTCGCGTCACCATCGGGTGAACATGACGCGGGTGTTGGTGAAGGAGCGGAGGGTGGTACACCGGCGTCGCGGCCCGAGAAGCTGGGTGTCTCGGCGGTGGGGTTGGTGTCGCCGACGGGGAAGACGTCGCCGGTGGCGCAGGTGACCCCGGCGAGGTGGGGGCCACCGGCGCCGCCGGAGGCAGCGGCGCCAGCCGGGCACGTCGCTGGTAGACGCGCACCGGCTGGGCGAAACGTGCTGGTGGGGCTGGAGTCGGAGACGCCGACCCGGGACCCACGTCGGGTGCACGTCGCTGGTAGACACGCACCGGCTGGGCGAAGCATGCCGGTGGGGCCGGTGTCGAAGGTGCCGACCCGGGACCCGCGTCAGGCGCAGGGGCCGGGCCGGAAGGTGACCCCTCGGGACCCGGCCCCGAGGTGTCACGGGCGACAGGCGACGTAGCAGTACCTGCAGGAAACACCGTCAAAGGTGGCTCGACCACCGGGTCAGTAGGAAACACAGAGGAGAGGTCAAGCTCCGAGGTGGAAGCAGGAGTGGTAGTGGTGGAAAAGGGAAAGATCGACTCATCGAACACCACATGGCGAGATATGAGGACTCGACGAGAGGTAAGGTCGTAGCATCGGTACCCCTTGTGATCCGGGGAGTACCCAAGGAAGACACAGAGAGTCGAACGGGGAGCCAGCTTGTGAGGAGCGGTGGCTGTGGTGTTCGGGTAACACGCACACCCAAAGACTCGAAGGTGATCATAGCGAGGAGGGGTACCAAAGAGAGCGTGGTGTGGGGTGGGTGCTGGACAAGCAGCGGAAGGAAGGCGGTTAAGGAGATAAGTGGAGGTGTGCAAGCTCTCGGCCCAGAAGCGAGCAGAAAGAGAGGCCTGAAGCAGGAGAGTGCGCAGGGTGTCGTTGGTGGTGCGAATCATGCGCTCAGCCTTGCCGTTTTGAGAGGAGGTATATGGGCAAGACATGCGCAACTGGACACCGTGAGAGAGAAAGAAGGCGCGGGAGGCGGAGTTGTCGAACTCCCGACCATTGTCACACTGGACAGCCTTGACAGTGAGGCCGAACTGTGTGGACACCCAAGCGAAAAAGTGGACAAGCGCGGGAAAAGCATCAGACTTTGCACGTAAAGGAAAAGTCCAGGAATAATGAGAATAATCATCCACCACCACAAGATAGTACTTGTATCCAGAAATACTGATGACAGGAGAGGTCCATAAGTCACAATGTACAAGGTCAAAAATGCGGGCCGCATGAGAAGAAGAACTAGAAAAAGGAAGACGAACATGACGGCCCAGTTGGCACGCATGACACAAATGCTCATCGTGAGCCCGAGTACATCGAATATCGGAACTACGACTAAGCTGCATCAAAGCATCACGTCCAGGATGGCCGAGACGCCGGTGCCAAGTAGTGGAGGTAGCGGTGGTGAAGGCAGCTGACAAAACTGGCGAAGGAGGCGAGACAGATGCCGGAAAACGAAGAGTGTAAAGGGGCCCCGTGCTATCACATCGGAGCAGAGGACGCCGGGAAGCCAAATCCTTCACAGTAAGACCAGAAGAGTCAAACTCCACAGAACAAGAATTGTCAGCTGTAAAACGACGAATTGAAAGAAGGTTGTGAACCATAGAAGGAGCAACAAGAACATCAGGAAGACAAAAGGAACCATGGGGGCCGGCGGCACCCACAGAGGTGACAGGAAGACAAGACCCATTAGCGACCATAATGGACGAAGGGAGAGAAGGAGAAGGAGGGTGAACAGAAGAAAGTATACCGGGGTTAGGAGTGGTGTGGTAAGTAGCCCCAAAGTCGGCGACCCACTCCGGCCCAACTGGAGGAGTCAGGGCCATGGTGCTGAAAGAGTGCGCCAAGGCCGCCTGGTCCCAGCCGGCAGTCCCGGTGGGTGCCGTCCACGGGGTCACAGAGGGAAACCCCGCGGAAGCACCAGCGAGCATGGCCGCCGGCGGGCGAGGCTCTCCACCGGGAGCCTAGAACGGCCACATGGAGATGCGCCCTGACCATGGGTTGTGGAAGGATGGCCAGGGTGCACCTCGTGGGCCCGGCGGCGTCGTGGTGCCCCCGCGACCTCCTCCACGTCCCCCGCCACGGCGTCGGCGGCCGCCACGGCCCCCCCCCCACCCCCGCTCGGCCCAGGGGGAAGAGGACCAAGGAGTGACGACTGTGGTGACGGAGTAGGACAGGGCGGAGGAGTGGCAGCGAGAGCAGTCGAGGAGGACGAGGACCCCGAGGCGGAGGTGGACCCAGGCTGCAGACCCTGAGTGAGCTCCTCCATGACAAGGTCGTCACGGACCTGCAGGAAGGTGGGGAAGGGCCGCTGCCGGGTGATCCACGTCCGGAGGTAGGAGTAGCGGTCACTGAGCCCGTGGAGAACGTTGAGGACCAAGATGCGGTCCTCCACGGGCCAGCCGAGGTCGCCGAGAGAGTTCGCCATGCCCTTCATCTAGCGGCAGTACTCGCTGACGGAGAGGTCGCCCTGGACGAAGGTCCGGAAGCTCGCGTCGAGCCGCAGAGCCCGGGCTTCGGCGTTGCCCAGGAACTGGCCCTCGAGCGCCAGCCAGGCCCCGCGAGCGCTCGGGGTGTTGCGGACGTGGTCGTGGAGGTCCAGGGAGATCGTCCCCAGAATCCAAGAGAGGACGATGCTGTCGAGGCGTAGCCACGAGGGGGTCGGGACCGCCCCCGCGGTGTCGAGGAGGACGTGGTCGTCGAGGGCGTAGCGGCGGAGGGTGAGGAGGACCAAGTCCCTCCAGCGAGCGTAGGAGGGCGACTCGGGCTCGAGGACGACCGGGACAAGGAGGCGGATGTTCTGGACACCCCCAGCCTGGTAGTGGAGCTGCACCACGTGGGGATCGGCCGGATCATGCCAGACGACCGCAGCCGATCCCGAGGACGTGGTCCCGACGTCAGGTGAGGCCGGAAGGCCAAGGAACTGCTCGGCCTCGGTGATCTGGCGGGCCAAGGCGTCGGCCGCGTCGCGCTCGCGCTCCCAAGCGAGTGCGGCCGCCCGCACGCGTTCCCGTCCTTCCGCAGCCGCAGCGCGAGCAGTGACGAGAGCGGCGAGTAGGGTGGAGTCCGGACGATGGATCACTGGCGGCGGAGGTGGTGCAGGGAAGGGAGGGAAGGTTGGCGCGCCTCCCGCACCTGCAGCCGCGCTCGGGCCAGCGGTCAGCCTCCTGGACAGGGCGCCCGCAGTTGTGAGCAGCGTTCCGGGCAGAGCAGTCCCGTCCAGGGGCATGCCAAGGCCAGCAGCAATGGCAGCAGCTGCTCCCCGGGCGTAGGCGGCTGTTGTCGTGGCGTCTGACAAGCCCAGGGAGTCCGTGAGGTGGCCATGAAGACCGGCGACCTGGGCAGGCGCGGCTGCGACGGCCTCTGCATCCACGGCCGCCGGATCGGCGCGGTCCGCAGCTCCCGCGGCCGCATTCGCCCCGCGCGCGGCAGCCTGTGCACGCGCCGCGGCCTCTGCGCGCGCCGCGGCTTCCGTAGCGCCCGCCCCCCGCCGCGTGCGCCTCTGCGCGCCCCGCGACCTCTGGAGCGCCCGCCCCCGCCAGCCCCGCGCGCGCCGCTAGAGCAGCAGCCGCGCCGGCGGCCAGGGCAGCAGAGTCGCCGGAAACGGGCCTGGGCGACGGGTGACCCGCGATTTGCGCCCAGGAGGAGGTTGGGAGAGGAGGGAACTGATTGAAGTAGAAGGGAGGAGGAGGAGGAGGCCGGCCGGCCATGGCCGCCGGCGGCGCGCCGGCCAGAGGTGGGCGGCGGCTGGGGTGGGCAGGGACAGGGTGGGAAGGAAACCCTAAGCTGATACCATGCTAAACTTCTGTTTTTCCATAACTGGGCTAACCCTAGAGGGTTAGGAATATAGTGTCATACACATGGGCCTCATGGGCCTAGCCTCATGGGCCTATACTCTAACAATTACCTCATCTGCTAACTTCTGAAGGCTCCTAAGAAACTTAGCCAGATGCATCTGCCTTGCTGATAGCTCCCCTCTACCAGAGAAATCAGTTCTGTATAGGGCTGTAGCACTATCCACAACCATAAGAGCAAACCTGCAGACATAGAGCTCCACTTCAAAGACACTGGCATGGGAAACATGATAAACCAAGATTATGAGCATATGCTTGGTAAAAGAAAATGGACTTCGAATTTTCGAGATTGTGAAATAACAAAGCCATTAACAATTCAGGATCGGAGTGTCTTTATGACAAGATGTAGAAACCTGATACATGCCTTGTTACTTGCTACATCAGCATTATCAAACAAAAATGCTTTCGCATTGGGCTACTTGAGTAGGATCCTCCTATCTAAAGCAAATGTAACAAATCTGTTCTGTAAGAGATCTGTTTGAATAGCACATAGGTCTTCTCTAATGCAACATTAATGTACCTATGTCATATCCTAATCATGAGAGGCTAAAAGGCTTTAGTAAGAAAAAGAGCATCTGATACTCTATTAAAATTACCAGCAAAGCACAGATGATGCATGTACATGAACATATCATGGACGGCCAGACTCCAATGTGTTCCTGAATGTAATGCAGTTTGGGGATCACAGCTTAGTATCCTTTGCTTTTTCCCATGGGGATCATAACTGAAATTTCTTTAATTGTTGATAGCCACTTACTGAACATCTGTTCCTACTTTATTATTACAGCACCTTCCAAACGCCCAAGTGAAACTAGGAGGCAAGTGGAGTTATATACTTCCTTAAATTTCAGGTACTATGATTTTAGCAATTTTCTCCTTTTCTAACTGATATATTCTATAACTCACTAGTCCAGATAGAAGCTAACTACAACAAATGGACGAACTCACCTGGTTTCTACCATCATGGAAGCTGCTTCTAGCAAAAGTCTTGATTGATGATCAGTGTTATATGCTCTAGCATAAGCCACATTCTCTAGTACATCAGCACCATTCAAGCCAAACCTGAAATGCAGAAGAATCTTGTTTGACAGTTCAAGAATAACAGTAGTAACTAAGTAATAATTTGGAGTTTCATATCACCTATCTGCTATCTGGAGAAGTCTTTCAGGCCTGAATGTACCCTCTGCATCAATATACAAAGCCTTTCCTTCACCACCACCTTGGTCCAATGGGAGCTGCACAAATCACCACCACATTTGTAAGCTCAAAAACAATCACATAAGAACTGGAAGGATATTTTCCATTCGCCAAACAGCTGGAAATATGTAAACAGTTCCAACATGCAAAGAAATAGATTATTTAAGTATGTCATTCTGGAAATCATGCTGGTACTGTTCGTGGCAATGTGGTATTATATCTTAGAATTAGTCTTTCAGTCCAATACCTGACATGTGACACAGAGAGTGTGGCACAACTGAGTCTTCCCGGAGCGAAATTCACCATAGATCTCTGTGATAGATCCTGTCTCTATTCCACCTGTTAAAGATTGAAAACATAAGTTGCATTGTTTTGCAATTATTCCTACACCACAATTATGACATTTAAAAGGAAGTTAAAGATCAATGATAGGCACCAATACATTACCGTCCAAAATTTGATCAAGCTCTCTAGATCCAGTTGTAAGCTGGATGATCTCAAGCCTCTGCGCATGAAGTTGGCTAGCACTAGTAAATCCGAGTGGAACCAACTTGGAAGCTGCCAGATGTTTATGAACATTATGATTTACGCGAAAATTTTATTTTCATACAAATAGAAGTGTGCTCTAAAACAGAAGCAAACAATTACTTGCCTGCTTCAATTATCTTGTCGACTTTGGCTTCACTAATCCCTTTAATTTGCAAAAGGTCTTTCCTCGGAGAGTATGCTACAGATTCCACTGTGCAGAGACCAGCATCTTTGAGTTTTTTCACATCAAGTGCAGCTATTCCAGATGCCTACACAGCAAATTTTACAGAACTTTAAGTGATGATTCAGCTCAACACCTGTCTTTTTCTTCACTAACAAGAAAAATCCCCAAATTGCCATTGAGAAAACACATTACATCCTGGTCAACAGTTTACTGAAGCCTGAACGAGTTCTGCAAAGAAAGGTGGTGGGCGTTGCTGATATGCTGTCTTAATACATATACTGAATTGTGATGCTAAATCAAAGAAAGCATATTTTGAATAATCTATGGATATCTTTTGCCTTTGTGCACTGCAAAGATAAATCTATTCTGGAGCACGTGTACATGATTTCTGCATTCAATTCCACAAGGAAAAATAATATCCTCAGCATGTCTGATCCCAAAGAACTGAACATGGCTCCACAAGTAAACCAGCAGAAATGCTCATGATGGATACACTACAAATAGACTGTGAGTCAGTTAACAAAACTAATTCAAGAACTCGAATTGGATACTCGCAGGCCAGGTTGAGAAGAGCCCCCAACAAAGTAGGAATGGGCGGCATGAGCGCGAAAATCATAGGGAGATTTTTCATCGCTAAACATTTCTGGAGTTTGGGAGGATAAAATAAATGTAGAAAACGGGGGCTGGGAGGCCCCCAAGAACACCCCTACGATATTCGCCCAAATTGGGATAAACCACCACGCCGGATGCCGCACCCCTTCCCAGCGGACCGAATCGTCGATCAAGCCCTCGAATTCGAGCGGTTCTTGGAGGGATTGGGCCACGAGCTGCGAGCAGGGGGAGATTGGAGCGCGGAGGGGGCCGGACCTGTAGCTGCTCGATGGGGAAGGGCCCGTGCTCCGGCGCCTCCTCCTCTGTCGGTGGCGCCGCTACCTTCTGGTGCGCCGCAGCCGTCGACGACATGGGCCCACTCGCAGCGACGGGCGGGGGCGAAGTGTGGTGCGCTGGCTGCTTTTGGGCTTGTTCAAACTTCCAAAGGGGCGGGGGCCTTCGTTGGAGGCAGCAAAAATTTATGCTGGGCTTCCTCCCGCTTCCTTCTTCAGCAAGACTGGACCGAAAATGAAGGTGGGTTGTACTTACACATGTCAGATCCGCCAGCTCGGATTGGATGAGTGGGCTTTCAACTTAAGTCTTGTTTAGATACACCCAAAAATCAAAAACTTAACAAGATTATCCGTCACATCGAATCTTGCGGCATATGCATAAAGTATTAAATATAGATAAAAAAATAGCTAATTGCACAGTTTACCTGTAAATCACGAGACGAATCTTTTAAACCTAGTTACTCTATATTGTCAAATAAAAACGAAAATGCTACAGTGTCAAAATACAAAAACTTTTTGTATGTAAACAAGGCCTTATAAGATAGGAATTTCTTTTAATGATAAATTAAGTCCCGTTATTTGCTTTGAAATACACCATCTATTTGATTTGGAATTTGCACTTTCTGGGCTTCCGCCTGAAAAAGCAGGAGCTGCAGTAGCTGCGGAATCTTTACTGCCATTGTCTCCACTCACATGCAATAAAGTTGAAACAAAAGGCTCTCACGCGCACACACATGAAATTCTTTGATTTTCATTTCAAGATTGGAAAGTAAGGGTCGGTCTTCCGTTAGCCCTTCGCCCTAAGCCTCGCTCTAATCAATAAGGCGAAGAAGACCTAAGAGGTTTAGTTTCCAAAAAAATTTGCAAAATTTTTTAGTTCTTCGTTACATCGAATCTTTACACGTATGCATAGAGTGAAAATTAATTACACAATTTGATTGGAATTGACGAGACGAATCTTTTAAGCCTAGTTAGTCCATGATTAGACAATATTTGTCAAATACAAACGAAAGTGCTACAATATTGATTTCCCAAAAATTTTTGGAACTAAACAGGTGTACACAGCAAGGCCTTGTTTTACGACTTGTTTATTCTAAAAAATTTTGTAAAATGGACACCGTAGCCTTTTCGTTTGTATTTGACAAATGTTGTCCAATTATGGACTAATTAGGCTCAGAAGATTCGTCTCGCAAAGTATAGACAAATTGTGCATTTAGTTATTATTTTTATCTATCTTTAATGCTTCATGCATCCGCCGCAAGATTTGATATGATAGGGCATCTGAAACTTTTTTGCAAATTTTTTTTGGAAACTAAGGCCTTGTTTACTTCCACCCAAAAAACCAAAATTTTTCAAGATTCCCCATCACATCGAATCTTTATACACATGCATGGAGCATTAAATATAAACGAAAATAAAAAAACTAATTACACAGTTTGGTCGGAATTGACGAGACGAATCTTTTGAGCCTAGTTAGTTCATGGTTAGACAATAATTACCACAAACAAACGAAAGTGCTTCAGTGTCACGAAATTTTTTACTTCGGGAACTATACAAGGCCTAAACAAGGTCTTAGTTCCAAAATTTTAAGCAAAATGAGCACGGTAGCAATTGTATTTAACAAATATTGTCCAATCATGAACTAACTAGGCTTAAAAGATTCATCTCGTAAATTATAGGCAAACTATGTAATTAGTCATTGTTTTTGTCTATATTTAATGTTTCATGCATATGCCGCAAGATTCGATGTGACGGAGAATCTAGAAATTTTTGCAAATTTTTTTGGGAACTAAACAAGGCCCAAAAGAAACTAAGGCATGTTTTGTTGCTCTCGGTAAAGTTTACCGTCCGTCACATCGAATGTTTGAACACATGCATAGAGTACTAAATGTAGGCTATTTACGAAGTTAAACATAGAGAGTAATTTGCAAGACGAATCTAAACGGGCCTTCTTTAGTTCCAGGCGAAATCCTAAAAGATTTCGGCCTTGGGCCACTTTTCCGGTTTTCGCATCTAAACGGGCTTAGGCCAAAATTTCAGATTTCGGGCCGCACTGTTGAGCCGAAATTACTGTGCTGACCAGCCCCTATAAAAACGCGGACCGGCCGCCTTTCTCCCTCTTGCGTCTCGGCTCAACCCTAGCCCTTCTCCCCTCCGCCGCCGCTCTCCCTCTCGCGTCCCGGCTCAAACCCTAGCCCTTCTCTCCTCATCTCGCCGCCGCCGCTCTCCCTCTCTTCCCCCGCCGTTTAGCCGCTCCATTAGCGCTTCCTGCAGCAGATCCACCGGCGGTAGGTGCAGATCCGACGCGTACGTGTGCAGATCCGGGGCTTCATGGACGGCTTCAACGACGACGGCTACCACGGCGATGCCTACAACGCCGACGACTTCTTCGGCCACGACAACACCTACGCCGGCACCTACGTCGAGGACCGCACCGCCCGCGACTTTCTCTCCGAAGCGCCGTCGTTTCGGGCACCTTCCTCCTCGCGCCAGCGCTCCGCTCCAACGCCAACCTCGACCCCAAGCCACCTTGGGTTCTCCAACCTCGACCTCAACGCCGGCGAAGGGTGGCCCAGCGTGGACGCATATGGCGACACATTCAGATCCGGTCCTGAAGAAGGCGGAGCCGACATCACCTCCGCTCCTCCGCCCGTTCGCGTGCCGGCCCCCAACACCGGTGCTCCACCTGTCTTCCGCGCGGGTCGCAGCGGGACAGCGGCAGTTCGAGGGCCCGGACGACGTCGTCTCGGGTCCATGGATCCAGAGCGCGCTGTTCCTATGGGTCCTCCAAGCGCCCCGCGTGCCCGAGCTGCAAGACAACGTCGCTTCCGGCAGTCGCCGCCGTCGGACACGTTGGAGGACAGCGACGACAACCCAAACCCTAGGATCCCGGTAACTCTCCATTATCCCTTTCTAAGCTTCTTTACATTTCTTTGATGATGCTCTATTACACACTTTCGTTGCACTTAGCTGTGGTCCAATGTCTTTCGTGTACTATGTGTTCTCGCTGTGCGATTGTTCTTTACACATGTCTATTTCAGCACGAAACTAGCAGGGCGAACTGGACTTCTGAAAACACACAGACTTTCTGTGATATTTATTGCATGCAATTAGATTTAGGCCAGTGTGTTAGGGGTAGCATGAGCAAATGGGGATGGAAGGATGTTGCTGAAAGGTACTACGCAGCAACAGGATTAGTTCATGACAATGAGCAATTCAGTAGTAGAGTCAGGCAGTTGAGGGCCATGTGGCATTTCATTAATGACCTGCGAACCAAATTCACGGGTCTCGGACGCAGAAATGATGGCTCCATTCTTGCACCAGATTCATGGTGGGAGGACAAGTGTGGGGTAAGTGCCTCTGCTCTTCCATTTACCTACAATCCATGCAGTAACTACAATTGCAACACTTATGCTGATTGCTACAATGCAGAAACATGCAGAGTGGAAGAAGCTCAAGGATGGGTGGCCTACGTACCTCCCACAGCTGGACCGCATGTTCTGTGGCGTAGCAGTCGACGGAACAACATCGTACGCTACGGGACAACGTGACCGCACAGAGGTTGTCCTCAGCGACGACGATGACGACGAGGAAGAGGAGCAGTTCACCCCTGTCAGCCTGAGTAGCAAGAGGAGCAACAGCTCACACAGCACAGCCACTAGCCCCAACAAGAAGTCCAAGAAGCAAAGCGCTGTACGGGCTATGCAGCGAGACATTAGCAAGGTGAGCACTATCATGGAGTCTAAACATGAAACTATGAAGGGCCTGTTGGCTGCCATTGACAAGGATGACCAGTACCAAAAGGACAAGATCAAGCTAGTACAGCAGCTCACACGAGAAGCTGGTGCATCGGAGGCCAACCCAAGGCTGTGGCTTGGTGTCATGAGGATCGTCCTAGTGCCGAACCTTATGGAGTTCTTCATCAACTCCACCCCAGAAGGCAGATTGGCCGTCATCGAGCACTATGCCTCGGTCGGCAACTAGTCCTCCTCATGCATGCATATATGTCGTGCAGCATTAGAGTAGTCATGTGTTGTGTTTTTATTAATGTTTGTTGTGTAGCACTTGTAGTGAGTCCGAGGGATGCAGTATGGTATTGTATCAGGTTTGTTGAACCTTTATTTCATGAATGATATTTGAATCTTATTTTCACTTGGCCTACCGATTGGTGATTAACAGTTCGAAAGACTTTTTTGGGGTGCGCTGCATGAAGTCATTTGTATGCCTGAATTTGAACTCATTTGTTTGTTGTTGTTGTTCACATGAACAGACACCGGGAAGACACAAGGATGTCGGAGAGATTGGCAGTACCTTTGGTAGTCAGGAGTCTCGACGTGCTAAGTTGTTGAAATTTCTGATGTTAGACGACGATGACGATGAAGTTACTGTTCTCATGACCGGTACGTACATGTATACCACACATTTAGAGAAGTACTGCAATAGGGGTCCTTATAGGGTTCCACCTTTGAGTGGGTTGGAATGGGTACAAAGGAAGCTTGCGAACGCTAATTCTTGCTACAACATGTTTAGGATGACCCCAGATATGTTCTTTAGGCTACATTCCTTACTGACACATAGATATGGCCTCAAATCGAACCCAAAAACTACCTCTATTGAAGCCCTAGGAATGTTCCTGTGGATGGTAGGTGCACCACAATCTGTTAGGCAAGCTGAGGATAGATTTGAGAGATCACTAGCCACGGTTCACAACCTTTTCCATAGAGTGTTGAAGTGTGTCATTAAGCTTGGTGATGACATCATTGCCCCCAGGACCCACTATTTAGAACAATGCATGATAGGCTGCAGAACCGTAGGTTTTTTCCATTCTTCAACGGATGTATAGGGGCTATAGATGGCACTCACGTTCCTATGGTTGTGCCATCGAACAAGTTCATTCAGCACCTGTGTCGGAAGGGCAAAACAACACAGAATGTGCTGGCTGCATGTGACTTTGACATGGTCTTCACATTTGTCCTGGCTGGGTGGCCTGGATCAGTGCATGACATGAGAGTCTTCGATGATGCTTTGACAACATACAAGGATGTGTTTCCTCATCCTCCTACACGTATACAACTAGTACACAGTTCAATATTTTCGTCTAATTGAAACCATTGACGCTTACAGGAACTTGGTGATGCTCTAGGGAAATACTATCTGGTGGACTCGGGCTATCCAAACCGACCCGGATACCTTGCACCATACAGGGGAAGCAAGTACCATCTGCAAGACTTTCAGAACGGCGCAGAACCTCGAGGTAGAAAAGAGGTATTCAACTATGCCCACTCGTCTCTAAGAAATGTGATTGAAAGGGCCTTTGGCGTAATGAAGATGAAGTGGCGTATGTTGTTGAGTGTCCCTAGCTATCCACCACAAACCCAAACACACATTATAGTTGCTTGTTGTGCTCTCCATAATTTCATGAGATTGAGTGGTGCATTTGATAGTGACTTCGATCGCCTTGATCGTGATCCAAACTTTGTGCATCCGGAAGCATATATGGATCAGCCGGAGTGTGTCCCTGCGCCCACCTCTGCAGAATGTGAGCAGATGAATGCATTTCGTGACTCCATCGCAAATGGTTTGTACAATAGATCTTGATTTGTATGATTTCTATTTCCAAGTGTTGGACATGTAATTTGTTTGTACTGCATGCTGGCATGTATCAGTTTTTGCCGGTTGTATCTTTACATTTGTTATAGACATTTGTATCATGTATTTTTATTGGACATGTAATTTTTACAGTTTGGACATGTAATTTTAATTGGACATTTGTAAGTTCATAAATTTGTAATAAGATGCTGCATGTTGTGCATTTTCAGATGCACAGCTGTTGGCACTGCATGTCACTGCAACATTAATGCAGTGTACTATTCATTATCAGGTTTTTGGTTGAACAATACTCGAAATTTTAGTTCAACAGTACGAAAACTTTTCAGCTGAAATTTTTTTGAACTAAACATGGCCGTAGCAAAAATTTATGCTGGGCTTCCTCCCGCTTCCTTCTTCAGCAAGACTGGACCGAAAATGAAGGTGGGTTGCACTTACACATGTCAGATCCGCCAGCTCGGATCGGATGAGTGGATTTTCCCAAGATTGGGGCTTTCAACGGCCTTGTTTAGATACACCCAAAAACCCAAAACTTTACAAGATTCTCCGTCACATCGAATCTTGCGGCACATGCATGAAGTATTAAATATAGATAAAAAATAGCTAATTGCACAGTTTACCTGTAAATCACGAGACGAATCTTTTAAGCCTAGTTACTCTATAATTAGACAATGTTTGTCAAATAAAAACGAAAATGCTACAGTGTCAAAATACAAAAACTTTTTGTATCTAAACAAGGCCTTATAAGATAGGAATTTCTTTTAATAATAAATTAAGTCCCGTTATTTGATTTGAAATACACCATCTATTTGATTTGGAATTTGCACTTTCTGGGCTTCCGCCTGAAAAAGCACGAGCTGCAGTAGCTGCGGAATTTTGTACTGCCACTCCACTCACATGCAATAAAGTTGAAACAAAAGGCTCTCACGCGCGCATACATGAAATTCTTTGATTTTCATTTCAAGATTGGAAAGTAAGGGTCGGTCTTCCGTTAGCCCTTCGCCCTAAGCCTCGCTCTAATCAATAAGGCGAAGAAGACCTAAGAGGTTTAGTTTCCAAAAAAATTTACAAAATTTTTTAGTTCTCTTTACACGTATGCATAGAGTATTAAATATAGGCAAAAATAAAAATTAATTACACAATTTGATCGGAATTGACGAGACGAATCTTTTAAGCCTAGTTAGTCTATGATTAGACAATATTTGTCAAATACAAACGAAAGTGCTATAGTATTGATTTCCCAAAAATTTTTGGAACTAAACAGGTGTACACAGCAAGGCTTTGTTTTACGACTTGTTTATTCTAAAAAATTTTATAAAATGGACACTGTAGCATTTTCGTTTGTATTTGACAAATATTGTCCAATTATGGACTAATTAGGCTCAAAAGATTCGTCTCGCAATGTACAGACAAATTGTGCATTTAGTTATTATTTTTATCTATCTTTAATGCTTCATGCATGCGCCGCAAGATTTGATATGACAGGGAATCTGAAACTTTTTTGCAAATTTTTTTGGAAACTAAGGCCTTGTTTACTTCCACCCAAAAAACCAAAATTTTTCAAGATTCCCCATCACATCGAATCTTTATACACATGCATGGAGCATTAAATATAGACGAAAATAAAAAAACTAATTACACAGTTTGGTCGGAATTGACGAGACGAATCTTTTGAAGCTTGTTAGTTCATGGTTAGACAATAATTACAACAAACAAACGAAAGTGCTTCAGTGTCACGAAATTTTTTACTTCGGGAACTAAACAAGGCCTAAAGTTCCAAAATTTTAAGCAAAATGAGCACCGTAGCAATTGTATTTAACAAATATTGTCCAATCATGAACTAACTAGGCTTAAAAAATTCATCTCGTAAATTATAGGCAAACTATGTAATTAGTTATTGTTTTTGTCTATATTTAATGTTTCATGCATGTGCCGCAAGATTCGATGTGACGGAGAATCTGTAAATTTTTACAAAATTTTTTGGGACCTAAACAAGGCCCAAAAGAAACTAAGGCATGTTTGGTTGCTCTCGGTAAAGTTTACCGTCCGTCACATCGAATGTTTGAACACATGCATAGAGTACTAAATGTAGGCTATTTACGAAGTTAAAAACACAGATAAAGAGTAATTTGCAAGACGAATCTTTTGAATCTAATTAGTCCATAATTGGATACTTGTTTGGTTGGAGTTGTTAAAGTTTAACAGCTGTAGCATTTTTGTTTTATTTGACAATTAATGTCATGAACTAATTAGGCTCAAAGATTCATCATGCAAATTATTCTCCAACTGTGTTTTTAATTTCGTAAATAATCTATATTTAGTACTCCATACATGTGTCCAAACATTCGATGTGACAAGCGGTGAAGTTTACCAAAGGCAACCAAACGGGGCCTTAAACTGTTTGCTTTCACGAGTGGGCCTTGTTTAGTTTGCAAAACTTTTCAAGATTCCCCGTCACATCGAATCTTACGGCATATGTATGGTGCATTAAATATATATATAAAAATAAAAACTAATTGCACAGTTCATCTGTAAATCGCGAGACGAATCTTTTAAGACTAGTTACTCCATGATTGGACAATGTTTGTCAAATAAAAATAAAATTGCTACAGTTTCGAAATCCAAATATTTTTGCGAATTGAACAAGTGAAAGCCCTAAAGCCCTAGTTTGGTTTTGGATAATTGATGAAACCTATGTGTAATAACCTTTGTCATGAGTAAAATATAAAGATAGGTTCGTGCACACCAAGTGGTGGAGCTAGATGATGGTCATGGTGATGGAGGTGACCAAAAGATGATATTCAAGTGTTCCAACTTAGAAAAGAAGAAAAAGAAAAATAAAATGGGCTCAAGGCAAAGGTATTTTTAATAGGGCCATTTTGTTTTGCCACCTCAAGACCACAAGTGGGTGTGAGTAGATTTAGGATAGATAACCGTACTATAAAGAGGGAAAATCTTTAATTGTAATGGTTATCTAGTGCCACTAAGTATGAGTCTCATTTGCATTTACCTAGCGCTTAGTGACGTGGTGAGCTGTATGAGAAAGCCTATAAAAATATTTGTAAAAAGCTAATTTAAATGTCCAATTTATTTTGGAATATTTTGGTGAAGTTAGCTACTTGAAGAAGTGCTCAATTTGATCATCCCTTTATTTCCTAGACAGAGTCACCATCCTGGCATTTTTCATTTCTGAACGAGAAATTCTCATATTTATTTTGTCTAGACAGAGACCCCATGTCGTCAATTCTTATTTGTGAACGAGAAATTCTCATATATATTTTGTCTAAACCGAAGACCCATCTCGGCAATTCTCTCTTGTGAACGAGAAATTCTTATATGCCATCCTGAAATTGCGGAGTCGTATGTGAGCTCTAGGGAGCTGTAGCTGTGTGCGCGCAGCTATTTTGGGCGAGTGCATGCATGTGTTGTTCGACAAGAAGTGAGCTTCGCGGAAGCTTGCTCCTTGCTTGCCGTGGCTTTTTGCCTTGCTCTTGCATAAAGATGGTAATTTTTACCCAAAATCCGAAACCCGATGGGTAATTACCTCATTAGGGTAAGGATATGGCTATTTTTTGTACCCATGGGTAAGATAATGGAAAAAAGCTTTACCTAACGGGTAAAACGGGTAAGGGTATGGGACTGCATTGCTCATACCCGTTAACCCATGGGTAAATTGAACCCGATAAATTATACTAGAATCATGGAACTTGTAAATTTTATGACTTGTTATCTAGTAATAATGAATTTATCCATTAGATCATTTGATTGTGTGTTCATATAGCTTGTATATTTGAAGAGTTTATTAATGATTTATGATATTTTGGCTAAATTTGGGAGCATAATATATTAAAACATGTATTTTTCATAGCAAATATTCTTAAAATCATGGGTAAAGATAACCCATGGGTTACCCGTTACCCGCATGGGTAAGGGTATGGGAAAAAACTCTTACCCGTGCACGAATATGGGTAAATTAACAGGTAAAATATTTTCTCGTGGGTAAAGGTATGGGTAACACATATCCAACGGGTAATTACCCATTGTCATTCCTACTCTTGCATGCATGCGTTTGACTTTGAGAGTGGCTGGCTGCTGCTGCATGTGCTCTTGTGCCACACTCATCTTGACCTGTGAGAAGTTCGAGTTGTGCGGTGGGTGCTCCTGCAGTTTTGTCAGCGGGCCCACATGTCAGCGATTGTGAGTGGAAGAGGAGGCGTGGACAAAGGTTGGGAGACTGGTTTACGTGTATGCACAGGAGTGGGAGCCCTCTGTGGCCGTTTTGATCATCCTTTTTTGTGAGGACGTTCCTGCTATTTGCTCCACCGGATGCCGTTGCTCATGTGCGTGGGTGCCTAGCGCATGGAGGCCGCTGTACACCTGACCGTTTGAGAAGCTGAGGGCCCATGCGTCAGTGGCATGGGGGGCAACTTGTGGCCATTGCGTGGGCTGGCCGGCTGGCTGGTTTTAACCAGCGCCTCCCCCTTTCCTTTCCTCTCTCTCACTCATTTCTTCTTCCTGCTCATCCTTTGAAGAACAAAAAGAGAAGAACAAGCTCCTCTCTCCCCTCTCCCAAGATTTGGTGCTAATTCTTAGAGAGATTTTGAGAGTCCTAAGAGATTGATCTTGTGAGCTTGAAGAGCATTTCCCCCCTCTCCTCTAGTGTCCAAGCTTGGTGCTCATCCAAGAGAGGATTTGAGGAAAACCCTAGTGTTCATGCATTTGTGATTCTTTCTTGTGGCACTAGGTAGTGATTGCAATTGTGGATTTCTTATTACTCTTGGTGATTGCCATCACCTAGACGGTTGTGGATTTGTTGATTGGTGAGGGGACTTGGTGATTGTGTCCGCCCCCAATCAAGGTGAATTGGTGAGGGGTTGTGGTTCCCCGGTAGAGTGCTAAATTCCAACTCTAGTGGATTTCTCATGTCATTGAGCTACCTCACTTGTGGGTAGGTTCTTGTGGTGCCCATTTGTTGGGCTAGGTTTGTGAAACACCTATTAGCTGTCGAACCACCAAATGTTGGTCGACACAACAGGGACTAGCGTGTCGGCAAGCACGTGAATCTCGGGAGAAAAATATTGGTGTCAATATTGTGATTGATATTCTTCTGGTGAATATATTGATATACATTGTGATTGGTTCATCCTCTACATATCCGTATAATTATCACTCACCTCTTTACTTTCTTGCAATTTAGTTGTAACTAGTAGTTCCTAGTTTTAGCTAGTTGTAACTAGTTGTAGAGAGTAGTGACATAGCCATTGCTTGTGCCTAGTGATCATAGCAACTAGAATTATTAGATAGGTGGCTTGCAACCCTTGTAGTGCTAGAGCAAAATTGCTTTACGCCTTTTATTATATTAATCCTTTGCTCTAGTGCTTTGTAGATTTTTTAAATAGGCTATTCACCCCACCTCTAGCCATATTTGGACCTTTTCAAGTGGTATCGGAGCCGTGGTCATTGTTTAATCAAGGCTTAACAACCTTCGGTGTCAAAAGATGGCTCAAATTGTGTTCAACCATGTGGGGGCAAACCACCATTCTTTGATGGTACATGCTATGATTATTGGAAGAGAAAAATGAAGATGTATTTGGGTTCAATCAATGATCAAGTGTGGGATGTGAATGAGAGTGATTTTGTGATTCTTGATCCCACCAATCTCACCAACCAAGATAAAGCAAACAAGCAATGCAACACTATGGCTCTCAACACTATATATAATGCAATTGATTCAAAGGTGTTTGAGCAAATCAAGGATTATGATAGAGCAAGTGAAGTGTGGAAGAGATTAGAGGAAACATATGAGGGCACACCGGCGGTAAAGAGTGCAAAATTGTATATTCTCAAAGATAAATTGACAAGCTTCAAGATGAAGGATGATGAGAGCATTCCAGAGATGTTCCATAGATTGCAAGTAATTGTGAATGATTTAAAGGCCTTGGGTGAGAAGAGAAGTGATGATGATGTATCTCATCGGTTCTTGATGTGCTTACCTCCAAGATTTGAGACACTAAGATTAATCATTATAAGAGAAGGATTGAAAGAACTTACCCCTAACCAAGTACTAGGTGATGTCATGACACAAGAGACATACCGTGTGGAAAGGAAAGGGGTTGGCCAAGATGAGAAGAAGGATGAAGACAAGAAAAAGAAAAGTGTGGCATTCAAGGCTAGTTCATCCAAGAGCAAGGGCAAAGCAAAGAAAGAAGAATCAAGTGAAGATGAGGAAGCTAGTGACATTGATGATGAAGCACTAGCTCTCTTTGTGCGCAAATTTGGCAAATTTATGAAGAAGAAAGGCTATGGTGCAAGAAAAGGAAGAGATCAAAATAAGAGCAAAGAATATGTGAGAAGATGCTACAAATGCAAGAGCAAGGATCACATTGTAGCGGATTGTCCCTACAATAGTGATAATGATGAGGATAAAGAGAAGAAGGAGAAGAAAGTAAAGAAGGATAAGAAGGAGAAGAAAATGACATTCCAAAAGAAGAAGAAGGGTGGCGGCTATGTGGTGACTTGGGATAGTGATGCTTCTTTGGATATTGATGATTCTAGTGATGATGACAAGAAATCCAAGAAAAAGGCACTTGCAAGCATCGCCATCAACAACAAGCCTTCTCTCTTCGACACTCCTTCGACATGCCTCATGGCTAAACCCACTAAGGTACAATATGATGAAAGTGATGATGATTGTGAAAGTGATGATTGTAGGAGTGATGATGATGATGATGAAGAGTCAAAGGAAGAACTCATGGACATGTTGGAGAGTGCTCACACATGTCTTGAGATGAAGAGAAAGGAGTGCAAAAAATTGCAAAAAGAGCTCAAAGCTCTTAAGCAATCCTTTGATGAGCTCTAAGGGTCTCATGAGAGTCTAAAGGAAGACCATGAGGAGCTTGGCAATGCTCACTCTAAGCTTGAAAAGGCTCACTCCTCTCTCCTCGAGCAAGCTAAGAAAAAGGAAGTTTTTGTGACTTGTGACAAGGGCTCTACATGTGATTTAATTAATGAATCTTTCATTGAGCCTATTATTATTGCTTTCACTAACTCTTCTTGTAGCACTTCCACTTCTACCTCATCTACTAGTGATGGTTTCACTTATGATGCCACATTAATAAATGAAAATGAGACCCTCAAGAAGGAGGTCAATGAGCTCACTCACGCCTTAGGCAATGCCTATGGTGGTTGAAAAGCATGTAGGCCCCTAATGAGTTTTGGTGATTAATGACAATGTTGATTACTATGACTAACGTGTGTTTTGCAGAGGCAAAGTCATTAGTGTTAAGTCATGGTAATGGTGATGGATGGACTAGAACATTCATGCTGACTTAATGGTGGAAATTGTTTTGGTTTTCAAAGGATGGTTGGACATCGTCGGGACTAGACTAGGTCTAAGTGCCATTTGGTGAAGAAGGACACTTAGAGTAGTTTAAGACTTTGTTTTCCTTTGACCGTACTATTAAGAGGGGCATTGAATGGGTAGCTTGA
>NC_012877.2:48008432-48169163 GCF_000003195.3 Sorghum bicolor
AGGGGATGTCAATTGCGTCTTGGAAAGATCGAGTTTTCATGAAGTTTGGGTGCCTAAGTAGGCACCGGATGCTGTGTGAGTGCGTCTGGTGAGGCTGACTTGAGTCAGCGTGGCTAGGTGCCTAGGGTTAGGTGCTAGATGCTCGCACCGGACTCACCGGGGAGCGTCCGGTCCCATACCTAGGGAGGTCTGCAGTTGACCAGGGCACCGGACGCTAGCACCGGACTCGTCAAGGAGCGTCTAGTCCCATACCCAGGGAGGGTGTAAGTTTTCCCTCACACCGGACGATGGCACCGGACCCACTGAGGGTGTGTCCAGTGCTCTATCAGAGGCAGTACAGTTAGCCATTAATATGTCACCGGACGCTCTATGCAGTGCGTCCAGTGCAACATTGCGTGCGTTCGGTGCTCCCATTTTTAGTGGAAAACGGTTGGCCGACCCTTGGACTTGATGGGGAGTATTTATACTCCTTCATCTCGTCCATGGGAGGTCGCTTGCCCATTTGATTAGTTGAAAATCACCTTGTGGTGCAAGAGAGAAGCAAGAGCCTAGAGAGGATTGAGAATTGAGTGATTTCTTGAGTGAATCCTTCTCTAGTTGAGTTCCAAGAGTTCAAGTGTGCATTCACCACTCTCTAGTGCCTTGTTTGAGTCAAGTGAGAGTTATTTGCTTGTTACTCTTGGTGATTGCCATCACCTAGACGGTTCGGTTGTGATTGGAGGCACGAAGACCACCCAGAGTTCTTGTGGGTGGCTCATGTCAAGCTTGTGAGCGGTTTTGGGCGATTCACCGCGATGTAGTGTCGAAGAATCAGCCCGTAGAGAGCACTTGGTCCTTGCATGGACCAAGGGGGAGCAAGACCCTTGCGCGGGTGCTCCAACAAGGACTAGTGGAGAGTGGCGACTCTCTGATACCTCGGCAAAACATTGTTGCGTTCCTCTTGCTCTACTCCTTTACTTTCTAGCATTTACTTTGAGCACTTACATTCCTAGAATTGCCATGCTAGAATAGGATTGGAACTAGGTTGCAAAACTTTTATCTGGTAGCTCTCTAGAACACACTAGACACAAGGGGTTGAATTGAAGCTTATAGGTTGCTTAAATTTTTAGAGAAGCCCAATTCACCCCCCTCTTAGGCATCTTGATCCTTTCATTTGGTATCAGAGCCTAGTGCTCATTATTTAGGCTTCACCGCCTAGAGAAAAGATGTCTAACGGGGATGGACCGCCACCCATGTTTGATGGTGATGACTTCCCGTATTGGAAAATACGGATGAAGTCATATCTCGAAGCTTGTGACTCCAAGTGCCTAAAAGCTGTGACCGAAGGGTTTACCCCTCCTGTAAAAGACACCGCTCTTACTCCACAAGAGCAAGAAAACGAGAAGTGGAATGCAAAGGCCAAAAACCACATTTTTAAAGGTCTTTGCAAAGAGGTGTTTAACCACGTTCGGAACCACAAAACTACCCATGATCTATGGAAGGAACTTTGTGCGCTCCATGAGGGATCCAAGAGTGAGCGTGAGGAGCGTTTTCATCTTTTAATGAACAAGCTTAATACATTTGAAATGCTTCCCAAGGAAAATTCTAATGAAATGTATTCTCGCTTGAATGTTATTTTAGAGGAGCTAAATGGACTTGGGCTCAATCAAATGAGTCTGACGATATGGCAAGGAAGATACTATGTGTCCTCCCCATTGAGAAATATGGGCACATAGTCACCGTGCTTCATCAAGGCGATCTCTCAACCACCACACCAACATCCATCTTGGGGAAGATCAACGCTCATGGGATGTACATGCACATAAACCCCCAAGATAGCTCCTCATCAGCCAAGAAGGAGAAGAAGGACTTGGCCCGCAAGGCTTCTCACAAGGGCAAGGCAAAGAAGATTGAAGTTGAGTCATCAACTTCAAGTGATGATGATGCTTCCATTGCCCTCTTGGTGAGAAGAACCACCAAGATGTTTAAGAAGCTCAACAAGAATGGAGTCAACTTTGACTCCAGGAAGAAGAAGTTCTTCACAAGTAGCAAGAGGAAACCCATCTCTGAGATGGATTGCTACAATTGTGGTGAACTTGGTCATCTTGCTCACCAATGTCCTAAACCCAAGAAGGACAAGTACAAGAAGAAGAACAAGGAGCAAGATGATTCAAGTGATGATGAGAAGAGTGACAAGAAGCCATACAAGAAGAAAGGTGGCAAGAAGGAGTACCACAAGAAGAAGAATGGCAAAGCTTACATTGTTGGTGATTGGCTCACCGACATTGAAAGCTCAAGTGGTGACTCCTTCGGCAATGAAAGCGATGATGAGAAGGTTGTCGCCATTGCTATTGATGCTCCATCCCCATCATACTCTCCATCATCTTCATCCTCTACACACCTATGCCTCATGGATAAGGGTGACTGGAAGGTACACAGTGAGGATGAGAGTAGTGAGAGTGATAGTGAGTTTGAATCACCTTCTTATGATGAGCTTGTGCACTTGCTTTATAAATACACTAAAGTCATAATAAAGGCTAGAAATGAAAATGATAAGCTAGAAAATGAAAATGAGTCTCTTCTAGCAAAGCTTAAATCTAGTGATGAGCTTATAGACCAAAATGATATCATGACCACTAAGCTCAAGGAGCTCAAACTCTCTCTAAAAGAGCTTAAAGAAAACATGATAAACTTGAGAGTGTTCATTATGAGCTCATTACTAGACACAGAGCTTTGAAGGAAGAGTTCACAACTCTAAAAGCTAACAATGATAATCTTGAGCTTGCATATGATCTCGCTATAAATGAAACACATGTTGCTGCTAACCATGTTGCTAAGCTTGATGTAGCCACATCTTGTGATGACCTATTTGTGGAGAGCATTAGCAAGTGTGTTGGATGCAAAGGCAAGAGTGTGAGAATGAGAAGCTCAAGAAAGAGTTGCAAGAGCAAGCCAAGCACAACACCATAGTGATTGAGTCACTTGATCAAGACAAGAAGCTTGTATATGAGAAAAAATTGCTCAAGGAAGAAAATCAATATCTCAAGCTTGGTTTGTTGTATGACAAGCAAGAAGAAGATGAGTCCTTCATCTTGGAAGAGTTAGAGAGCAACAATGACCCAATCATCAAGAGGCTAACTCAAGAAAACAACAAGCTCAAGAAAGAGAAGGAACATGTCACCAAGGGGTTAGCCAAGTTCACTAGAGGAAAGGACCTACAAAGTGAACTCTTCATGAACACCGTCATGAAGATGGACAAGAGTGGGATTGGCTACAAGGCTCAACAAAGAAAGCTTATCAAGTCACTAGCTACTCATGATCAATCAAGTAAGCCCAAACTAAAGAGGTGTTTTGAGTGTGGACAAGAGGGACACTTTGCTCAAGAGTGTGAGGCACCACTACCACCACTCTTGCCCAAGCATGCTAGACCATTTGCTTTCAATGCTCACTACATTGTAAGGAAAGACAAGAGTGGCAAGGTCAAGGTTAGCTTCATGGGGCCGCCAACAAGGAAAGGCCAAAGAAGATTTGGGTGCCAAAGCAACTAGTAGAGAAGGTCAAGGGCCCTAAGCAAATATGGGTCCCTAAATCTCAAGCTTGATCTCTTGTGTGTAGGTGAGCTACAAGACCGGTGGATCACATTGGGTAATTGATAGTGGTTGCACTCAACATATGACTGGAGATCCCTGGATGTTCACCTCACTTGATGAAGATGTTGACATCCAAGAGAAGATCACATTTGGTGACAATTCAAAAGGCAAGGTCAAGGGTCTAGGAAAGATTGCTATATCAAATGACAACTCCATGACCAATGTGCTCTATGTGTCATCATTGAGTTTCAATTTGCTCTCGGTTGGACAACTTTGTGATCTTGGTTTCTAATGCCTATTCAACAAAAGAGAAGTGATAGTGACCAAGGAGGATGACAATGAAATGGTATTCAAAGGCTTCCAGCACAACAACTTATATCTTGTTGATTTCTCCTCCGATGAAGTTGACATCAAGACTTGCTTATGCACGAAGACCTCACTTGGGTGGTTGTGGCATGGAAGGTTAGCACATGTTGGAATGGGCACACTCAAAAAGTTGATGAAGAAATAATTGATTAGAGGCTTGAAGGATGTAGCATTTGAGAAGGACAAGCTATGTAGTGCATGTCAAGCCGACAAGCAATTGGCAAACACCCATCCAACTAAAGCCTATCTCTCTACTTCAAGAGTGCTTGAGCTACTTCACATGGATTTATTTGGACCAACCACATATGCTAGTCTTGGAGGCAACATATATTGCTTAGTCATTGTTGATGATTACTCCCGGTATACTTGGACATTCTTCTTGCAAGACAAGGCCGAAGTTGCATCCATATTCAAGAAGTTTGCAAAGAATGCCCAAAATTAATTTGATGTCAAGATCAAGAAGATAAGAAGTGACAATGGCAAAGAGTTTGACAACACCAACATTGAAGAATATTGTGATGAAGTTGGAATCAAACATGAGTTCTACTCAACATACACACCACAACAAAATGGGGTAGTAGAAAGAAAAAACCAGACATTGATCACCTTGGCAAGAACCATGCTAGATGAGTACAACACTTCCGAGAAGATGTGGGCTGAGGCAATCAACACCGCATGCTATGCATCAAACCGGCTCTTTCCTCACAAGTTCCTAGAGAAGACACCATATGAGTTGCTCAATGGAAAGAAGCTCGATGTCTCATTCTTTAGAGTGTTTGGGTGCAAATGCTACATCTACAAGAAGCACCAACACTTGGGCAAGTTCCAAAGAAGATGTGACATTGGCTACTTGGTTGGCTATTCATCAAAGTCCAAGGCTTATAGGGTCTTTAACCATGCCACAAACATGGTTGAAGAAACATTTGATGTTGAATTTGATGAAACTAATGACTCCCAAGGAGCAAGTGACAATCTTGATGATGTAGGTGGTGAACCATTGAGGGATGCCATGAAGAACATGCTGGTGGGAGACATCAAGCCAAAAGAGGATGATGATGTGCAAATCATTGATCCACAATCTTCCTCACATGTGCCACAAGATGAAGACAAAGATGTGAGAGATGCTCATGAAGACACCCAAGTCACTCATGAGCAAGCGGTGGCACAAGCTCAAGATGTTGATGCTCCCCAAGCAACCCCTCAAGTGGCGCCAAGAAGATCATCATGTTGACGGTCCTTAAGTATCAAATTTAATTATCAAATAAACAAAGAAAAGGATCCAAATGAAATCAAGATCAAGACTTAGGGTTTTATCTGACAGAATTCCACGAGTTTTGGTGTTTGTCTATTTCTGCAGGGGGTTATCAAGGAATACGGAAGAAAGGCCCACATGTCGTGATTACATAGAGAAATCAACGTGTCGCGCAATTATCTTACATCTAGAAGACTCTAGAAGCCACGGGAAGGAAGCGGAGGCCGAACGGGGCCAGGCATTGGGCGTCCGCCCAGTTGACCTGGGCGCCCGCCCCCTGTTGGACTCCAATCAGGACACTCTTTCGGGAAAGATCTCCACCGACCTAAAGGATCAAGGATAACCATTCAATCAATGTCGGTTTGATCCAACGGCCCATATTCACTAGAAGGGACTATAAAACCAGACCCCCTGGCCCCTGGAGGAGAGAGCCTCTCAACCCTAATTCATTATTCCTCAAGGGAGAAGAAGCCTCTGATCAAGATTAGAGCCACCACATCAATTAGATATCTAGATTAGCATAGCTACATAGGATTAGAACTAGAAGGAGTCAATCTTCGATTGGTTTCCGGATCTGTCAACAGGATTCTTGGTAATTCTCTAATTGTTCTTCTAATTGTTCTTCTAATCATCTTTGTTCTTCAATATTATGAATATGACTTTGTTTACTTCAATATATTGCTTATGACTTTGCTCTACTTGTTTATATTCAAGATTATATTGTTTTTAGTTTATCATAGTTATATACTTGGCTTAGTTAGATTGGATTTATATACATGTTTAGGATCGTATAGCGTTTATCCATCGGATCCATAGGTAAATGATAGATATTGTGTAGGCGTGGTGCTTATACCGTATTTATCTGCGATTGTACCCAATATGCCAGATCGTGGGGTAGTTTGTGATAGTGACAGCTTCATTGATTCTTATATAGTCCCCCTCTCATGTATTGGGCTGGCAGAGCAACATTATTACAGGGGAGTGATTGCTATGTTTCTCATTTACCTTGCTAATATCACTACGCATGGGCGTAGTCTTTTCTCACAATGATTGCTAAGTATGCTTGCACTAACTATGATAATGCTAGACTATATAGTTGAGAATAACTTAGGAAATATTCTTGTAGTTCATTCTAATACCATGCTAATGACTTTCTAGAGTATCTAATTGAGGTGCTTATCATATTTATTATGTGGCTAAGTTATGCTGATCAGATTAATTATCCTTGTCAATTCATTACTTCATATATCTTTTATGTGACACTTACCCCTGTATGAAAGAGTTAGATAAATGTTCTCAATTATACATGCAATGATAGATACTCAATCTCATATTCTATTCTGTAATCAATATTGATGATTGCTAATCCCTTCCCAGTGGTAAAAATATAAATAACGATACCTGGAATACTTCCTGGTTAAAATGCTACATCGGTATTAATCTGTGCGCTTGCAGATCCCATTCATTATTTTAGAAGAGCAATTGCATATTTCAATACCGCGTCTCTCATGTCATGCTGCGGATGACAACTTGGCTTAAGTGGTATGAGGGATAGGTTTGGCATTTTTGGCACCGTTACTAGAATTAGAAAACTGTCTACTTTTGGTAATGATGTTAAGAATACCCAACAAACATTTTTGGCGCCGTTGCCGGGGCAGGTTGATTACTAATCAAGAATGGATATAGATTTTTGAGTTATCATTCGCATCACTAATATGATTGAGCTTATCAATTCTCTCATACAGTTTTACCCCGATATTTTCCTATTTTATCTTATGCAGGGGAATGTATGAATAGAAGACATCTTCTAGGAAATTTTGTTGACAATCCCGAAGCGTTATTCAGAAAAGCAAGAGCTAAGCTCAAGAGGAGATCATCAACACTTCAGCAAGAAGCTTCATCCAATCAATAAGATCACCGGAACTTGTCTTCAGAGTTCGAAGCCATGGCGAACAAATCGATCCGTGAGTTCTCAGCTCCCACTACGGACAACATCCGCACTGGACCTGCTATAGAGATCGATGGCAACTTTGAGCTCAAGCCTAGACTTATCAACATGGTGCAATCCAACCAGTTCTGTGGGAAGGCACACGAAGATGCTAGTGCTCATCTCTAACACTTCCTGGAGATTTGCAGCACATTCACCATATCAAGAGTCCCCAGAGCTGCTATACAACTTCGCCTCTTCCCATTCTCACTGTTAGGAAGAGCGAAGCAGTGGTTCTACGCTACAAAGGTGAAGAATACTACGTGGGCACTCTGCTCCATGAACTTTCTGGCTAAGTTCTTTCCCATGGGCAAGACCAATACTCTCTGTGGGAAAATTACAAGTTTTCAGCAACAACATTATGAATCCGTTCCAGAAGCATGGGAGCGCTTCCAAGACTACATCCTAGAATGTCCCCATCATGGAATGGAGAGTTGGCTACTGATGCAGACATTTTATCATGGGCTCGGCAACAGTGCTCGAGAGACCATGGATGCTGCAGCCGGAGGAGCATTCTTATCACTTACCATATCACATGCCACAGCTTTTTTTGAGAAGATGGCGTCCAACCAAAGCTGGAATGAAGAGAGGACCCAGACACGCAAGAGAGGTGGAGGTATGCATCCGCTCAAGGAGGTAGCCATGCTGTCTGCAAAGCTAGACCTGCTCATGAAGAAGCTCGATGATAGAGCTGGAGATAAGAAAGAAGTTATGCACATCTACGACTCTCACATGACTTGTGAGGAGTGTGGATATACTGGACACTCAGGCAATCACTGCCCTGAGATGCTTGAGGATGTGAACTACATCAACAACAACAACAACTACTACAACCGTCCTCAACAAAATCAAGGTTGGAATCAACAGAGGCCTAACTACTCAGGTAATTATCAAGGTAACAATTCTTACAACAATAATAATAATTTTCCACCTTTGAGAGAGTTAGTGTCTAATCAAGGAAAGCTAATGGATAACCTATCTAAGAAATTGGCATCTAATGATAAAATGCTAGAAAATATAAATAATAGAATGGATAATTTCTCTACTGCCATCAAGAATCAAATTAGCTTTAATAAAATGATTGAATCTTAGTTAAATCAAATAGCTACTGCTGTTCCTACTACTAACCCCGGTATACCACGACAACCGGAAGGATTAGAATCTGCAAATCTTGTAGACATGTTTGATGTAGGTAATTGGAGCAACTCCGTCACTGAATTCACTACTGACCTTCTGCCAGTCAAGAAAGGCGATCCAGGACGCCCCGTCATCCCGATCTCCATCGGCATGGTGGACGTCCCAGAAGCACTCTGCGACTTTAGCTCTAGCGTCAACATTATACCCAGGGTACTCTATGAAAAATTCTTTACATATCCTTTATTAGAAACAACCATGTGTTTGCAGTTTGCAAATCAGGCATTAAGTTTTCCAAAAGGAATATTGAAGAACCTTTGTGTCCAAGTTGGTACCTTGTATGCCCCAGCAGACTTCGTGGTGATAGAGACCGGTAATGATGAGAGGGCACCTATCATCTTAGGGAGACCATTCTTAAACAACTCGGGAGCTGTCATCTATGCTAGTGCTGCCAAGATCAGTTTCTACATCAAAGGGAGAAAGGAGATGTTTTCCTTCAAGAACAAGGCTACACAAATCCCAGATCAATCCAGACGTGAATCAAGGAAGAGGACCAACAGGAGGAATAGGAACAAGCAAGTGTGGACCGAGTCAGCTAAGATGGTCACTGCAGTTCATGGAGGTCAAGATCATCAACTTAAGTCACCATTTTTGACCAAGAAGGATGACCCAGGAATGCCAAGCATCTATTGCTCCATAAATGGATACAACTTCTACAAGACGACTTGCGACACCGGATCGGGCGTCAACATAATGGCCGCAGTCACCTATCGGCTCTTGTTCGGAACCATGCCCTTAAAACCAACATGCATTCAGCTCCAGATGGCAGATCAGACATTTCAAGAAGTTAAAGGTACAACAACT
Organism: Sorghum bicolor; assembly: GCF_000003195.3. NCBI lineage: Eukaryota > Viridiplantae > Streptophyta > Magnoliopsida > Poales > Poaceae > Sorghum > Sorghum bicolor. The sequence continues at coordinate 48,017,605 of NC_012877.2, forward strand.
GATGTCCCAGTCAAAATAGACGATCATTTTGTCTATACAGACTTTCAGGTTATTGACATGGGAGAAGACGAATACGATCCACCCATCATCCTTGGAAGACCGTTCCTCAACACCGTTAAAGCAATCATCTACATTGGAACCGGAGAAGTCCATATGCACTTCCCCTCAGAGAAGGTACGCCGCTATTTTACTGACCCTAACTATATCGTTGAAGAATCTAAGCAGGTTAGTAAACGACGCAACTGCAGCCAGAGGAGGCAGATCATCAAGGACGGATGTGCAGACTATGAAGGAGAAGTGATAAGGTCAGAAGACATTCAGTTTAAACAGAATTATCTAGAGGAGACCGTAGCACCAAGTCAGGTATGGAAAGAGAAGATAACTATACATGAAGAGGAGGCGTTGTCGGAAGTACCGACCACGCCACCCAACGAACCTTAGGACAATTGAGAAAACAGAGAGTCTCGTTCGGAGGACTTAAAAACACCGAACGCCTTGCCAAGAGGTAAACTTGGTAGTTATCCTTTCCCTTTTTAATTATTTTAAATAGTTTGCTTAGTTAATCATGTTCATACTATCTTAAAAAGAAAATAAAAATGATAAAAAACAGTAAGCCCCATGTGAGTATACGAGTGGCATAAAACCCATAAGTACATTCACTATGGTGGCATAAAAATAAAATAAATATTTTTCTGCTCTATAAAATGAAAATATAAGAATAGGGAGTAACATTTATTAAGGAGGCTCAATATGATAAAGGCTAGATATTTAGGCTAACACTTAATCAGTTCCACAAGCTTTGTTGTCTATTTGAGCTCCATAGAATTTAAGAATCAAGAATCAAGAAGACTAGCAGACGGAGGACATTCTAATCGCTGTCAGGATACTGCCGACTTTCAAATACACCTCTGCCACCTGCTAGCTACATCAAGGGAAATTACGTCAAAATTCAGCTCGGGGGAGAGCACCCCCATTTATCCGATAAGTATTTCTATCTATCTTTATACTTATACTATATTAAAATATAAATATACATAACTATGAAAAAACCAAATAAAGATTTTACACTTACATATATATCTTTTGCTTAGTGTGTTCAATAAATAAATAAAGTGGCTATGCTAATCTGAATCTTAATAATAAAACTCTAGCATGGATATGATGAATAGTTGCTCTGCCTAATTTTCAAAATTTTGAAGTTCTCTCAAGTTTAGACATAACTGTTGTAATTTAAAGCTTGCTCTAAACCTAAACTTGTGGGAAGAAAACTTGATCTGAAGTCTAAGTTGTTAACGGATATGATATGGGAAGGTTGAGCTGCTGTTTATCTGTTCCTAGAGATGCTAGAATTCTAGAAAATTTTATCTTTGAAAATCTTTAAAATATTGCATGATTAGTTCCTGTATGATGAGAGTTTAAATTTCTACCACAGCCATATATACATGCTTGTTAGACTTTGAGCCACACATTTACTTTTTACTGCTTATGAGCATTGAGTGTGGTCAAGCTGTGTAGACCCTTAGGAGCTTGTCATGTGGTTAAATCAAGATTCACTTGCACGTTCACTCACATATGCTACTTCTACTCTGGAAGTACCATCCACATATATCCATCCATTTCCATCTCCAGAACCACTCAAAAATATTCTACTCCTAATCCGGGAGAGAATAACCAAAAAAATATTTCTGTTTTTCCTTCTGAAATAAATGCTCAAGTTATCTTGTTACTACCACTTGCTATATTATTTCAAGAGATGAGTGCTCTAAAAAAAAGGAGATACGAGGAAATAAAAAGGGGCAAGTGCCCGGAACCTCGAAAGAAAAGAAAAAGTGAGACGAGAGGTAATGGACAAGTGTCCGACAGTAGAATTAGGGGTACAAGATACCCACCTGAGAGAAAAGAAAAAGAAGAGCATCTCATTCTCCTCACAAAGTTTCAAAAAGCAAGAAATGTATGTATCGCCTCAAAGAGCAAAAGTAGAATTAGACTTTCACCGTTGTTATCACCATCATCACCATACACTATTCATTCGCCACACATGCACATCTTGATTTGACTTATTGATTTGTTTCTTTAGATCCATGGTTTGACTATACAATAAATGTCTTGTGAGTATGTATATTTTATCTCCCACCTATGAGCTCCAGATATTAAAGCCTTATTAGAGTAGGGTGAGAGAGAAGGCAATGTCACTATGCCTTATACCACAAATACCACATATCTTGAGAGACAGCATATACCATCACTGCCTTGGTAAAGATCTAGAAATACCACAAAAGAGGGATATGAGAGAGTCATACAAGGAATCTCTGAGTTTCATTTGAAAATCTGCAAAAACTCCAGAGCTATAGCTGATCAAGAATAAGAGACATGGCACTTGACTAGACTGTTCTATCTTTTAACTACTCAAGACAGAAGAGATGGTTACAAGTCCCATGGTGAAAGGTAAAATAAGTAAGTTTTAAGTCTTGACAGTTTACTCTAACTCAGAGATGAGACCTTATTTAAAAACATGTGTACCGTCAATTTTTAAAGGCATTACAACAACTTCTGATCCATCACTGAGTCTATCCTTGCTCAGGGACGAGCAAGAGGTAAGCTTGGGGGAGTTTGTTGACGGTCCTTAAGTATCAATTTTAATTATCAAATAAAAAAAGAAAAGGATCCAAATGAAATCAACATCTAGACTTAGGGTTTTATCTAACAGAATTCCACGAGTTTTGATGTTTGTCTATTTCTATAGGAGGTTATCAGAGAATACGGAAGAAAGGCCCACACGTCGGGATTACATAGAGATATCAACGTGCCGCACAATTATCTTACATCTAGAAGACTCTAGAAGCCACGGGAAGGAAGCGGAGGCCGAACGGGGCCAGACACTAGGCGCCCGCCCCCTGTAGGACTCCAATCAGGACACTCTTTCGGGAAAGATCTCCACCGACCTAAAGGATCAAGTATAACCGTTCAATCAATGTCAGTTTGATCCAACGACCCATATTCACTAGAAGGGACTATAAAACCAGACCCCCTGGCCCCTGAAGGAGAGAGCCTCTCAACCCTAATTCATTATTCCTCAAGGGAGAAGATGCTTCTGATCAAGATTAGAGCCACCACATCAATTAGATATCTAGATTAGCATAGCTACATAGGATTAGAACTAGAAGGAGTCAATCTTCGATTGGTTTCCGGATCTGTCAAGAGGATTCTTGGTAATTCTCTAATTGTTCTTCTAATTGTTCTTCTAATCATCTTTGTCCTTCAATATTATGAATATGACTTTGTTCTACTTCAATATATTGCTTATGACTTTGCTCTACTTGTTTATATTCAAGATTATATTGTTCTAAGTTTATCATAGTTATATACTTGGCTTAGTTAGATTGGATTTATATACATGTTTAGGATCGTATAGCGTTTATCCATCGGATCCATGGGTAAATGATAGATATTGTGTAGGCGTGGTGCTTATACCGTATTTATCTGCGATTGTACCCAATATGCCACATCGTGGGGTAGTTCGTGATAGTGACAGCTTCATTGATTCTTATATAGTCCCCCTCTCGTGTATTGGGCTGGCAGAGCAACATTATTACAGGGGAGTGATTGCTATGTTTCTCATTTACCTTGCTAATATCACTATGATGGGCGTAGTCTTTTCTCACAATGATTGCTAAGTATGCTTGCACTAACTATGATAATGCTAGACTATATAGTTGAGAATAACTTAGGAAATATTCTTGTAGTTCGTTCTAATACCATGCTAATGACTTTCTAGAGTATCTAATTGAGGTGCTTATCATATTTATTATGTGGCTAAGTTATGCTGATCAGATTAATTATCCTTGTCACTATTCATTACTTCATATATCTTTTATGTGACACTTACCCCTGTATGAAAGAGTTAGATAAATGTTTTCAATTATACATGCAATGATAGATACTCAATCTCATATTCTATTCTGTAATCAATATTGATGATTGCTAATCCCTTCCCAGTGGTAAAAATATAAATAACGATACCTGGAATACTTCCCGGTTAAAATGCTACATCGGTATTAATCTATGCGCTTGCAGATCCCATTCATTATTTTAGAAGAGCAATTGCATATTTCAATACCGCGTCTCTCATGTCATGCTGGGGATGACAACTTGGCTTAAGTGGTATGAGGGATAGGTTTGGCATTTTTGGCACTGTTACTAGAATTAGAAAACTGTCTACTTTTGGTAATGATGTTAAGAATACCAATACATCACATCTCCTCTGAGATCACTCTCAAGATCTCATCATTGGGAGTCCATCACGTGGTCTAACTACTCGCTCTAGACATGCTTTATTTATTGAACATCACGCTTTTGTGTCTCTTGAAGATGAACCCAAAACCATAGAGGAAGCTCTTTGGGATGCGGATTGGATCATTGCCATGCAAGAGGAGTTGAACAACTTCTCCCGCATCAAGTATGGACACTTGAAGAGCGACCCAAAGATGCAAGTGTGATTGGAACAAAGTGGGTCTTCCAGAACAAGAAAGATGATTAAGGCAAGGTGGTGCGCAACAAGGCAAGGCTCGTGGAAAAAGGCTTTTCACAAGTGGAAGGTCTTGACTTCGGTGAAACCTTTACACTGGTAGCAATACTTGAAGCTATCTGTATCCTACTTGCATATGCATCAAGTCATGACATTAAGTTGTTTCAAATGAATATGAAAAGTTCCTTTTTAAATGGTTACATTAATGAGCTTGCCTATGTTGAGCAACCCCCCAGTTTTGAAGACTCTAGGTACCCCAAGCATGTCTACCGGTTGTCTAAGGTGCTCTATGGTCTTAAGGAGCTCCTAGAGCTTGGTATGAGAGGTTTAGGGACTTCCTCATTGAGAAGGGCTTCAAGATTAGGAAAGTTGACACAACAATCTTCACCAAGAAAATGAATGGGGAAATCTGTCGACGAAAGCTGGTCGGTAGTCTACCTTGGGGTATACCCATGGTAGTAGTTTATCGGCAGACAGGTGTGCAAGCTACGAACTTGACGGTGACGCAAGACACAGACAAGGATTTTATCCAGGTTCGGCCGCCGTGTGGGCGTAATACCTACGTCCTACGTCTGATTGTTTTGCTATGTGTTGAATTGAATTGTCTAAGGGGGGTCCCATGCCTCTCTTTATATAGTCCAGAGGGCAGGGTTACAGATCTAGAAACTAATCCTAGTCGGTTACAATTGCCATAGATAATGCGATATCAATTCCTATTCTAACCGACTAGAATCCTGCTTGATCCCTACGTCTTGTTTCCTTGCGCGAAAACTCCAATCAGTTGGATCAAGCTTCGAACCATCTCGTGATGGACCAAGTCTCCTGGTCCAAGTCTGGCCGTAAGGGTATAGGGGTTTATACCCCCACAGCTAGTCCCCGAGCACCATGCATTGTGATGTAATACGTCGTCTTGAGCTTCTGAGGCTCGTCATCTTCAATCAGCATGAAAGTCGCCCAAATAGTTGCAATGGTATTTTAACCAACTCAAAAGATAGTTGATCAACATTTACATCGAAGAAGCAGGTTGTTCGAAGAATGCATGGTGCTCTTAATCAAAAAATATTTTCTTTCCTGATGAAGTGTGCCCATTTTACTTTTCTGAAAAGTATGGACGTTCAAAGATGCAAGCATATTGACCGCAAGGTGAAGTGTGCCCACTTAGTCCCCAAGCCTGGCAATTGGTGACATAATCACGTGATGCGAGGTCTAAAAAGAAAATCCTTAATAGAAAAGCTAAAACTGAAATGCATCGACAGATGCATCGTACCGATGTAGTCCCCAAGATTGTTGGAAGGTAAAGTATGAGCCTTGTAGTAAGGTCTTGAAAAATAAAACTATCCCTTCAAACGTATGCGATCGAATTTACTAGTTCTTGAGCATATTATGCTCAACAGACGGTACAATCCACAATCTGCGAATGAGGAGGCTCGTCAACCAGTCCCCGAGCATATGATGCTCGGTGGTCGGTACAGTCCCCAGTCTACGAATGAGCAGGCTGGTCGACTAGTCCCCGAGCGTATCATGCTCGGTGGTCGGTACAGTCCCCAGTCTATGAATGAGCGGGCTGGTCGACCAGTCCCCGAGTGTATCATGCTCGGTGGTCGGTATAGTCCCCAGACTTTCAAGCAGATCCAAACAAATTAATTACTTGGCTGTGAAAACATCATGTCGCCTCATTAATTTGCGATGTGACGAGGCACCCTGCTATCTTTTCAGTCTATCGCATAAAAAGGGGTGCCTACTAACTGCACAGCCGCTCATTGCGCGGATCAAGAAAGGAAAATCAATAATCAGTTTAAAAAGGCTGCCAAATTTACTGCAAGAGAAGTTGAAAACCGAAACGCCGCTTCCGCCGCAAAAACCGCACATTTCCCCAAAATGCAGGAAGTGGAAGAGGTGGTGCTACTGTTATAAAAAGCCCAATGATGTGTCTTGGAATCTTTACCCAGGAGTTGTGTACTAGCATTCTGCCTGTATTCCCTTGCTGTCTTCTACCTTCATCTTCCTCATCGCCTCCAATCCCGCAAGACCTAGTTCAAAACTCACTGCACAGAAAGAAATGGCCAAGAGCGACTCCAAGAAGAGGGACAAGATGATGGCCAAGGAGTGGGAGAAATCACGGTGCACCACGAGGTCCCTCAATGACCTCGTCGAGATGGGGCTACTGCACGAACAGGAGCTTGGCGGCTGGAGAGCGCCGGAAGGGGAGAGTTACCCAGATCCCCGAGCTGGTGAGATTGTTGTTTTTGAAGATTTTTTCAAGAGGGGGTTTGGGGTGCCTGTTCATCCATTTCTTCAAGGGTTGCTTCTTTACTATGAGATCGGGATCTGCAATCTGCACCCGAACTCCATTCTGCTTGTTGCAACCTTCATTCACCTCTGTGAGGCGTTTGGCGGTATTGAGCCGCATTTCGACCTTTTCTGCTACTTATTCTGTTTGAGGAAGAAAGGAGCAGTCGGAGGCTCGAAGATTGCAGTTGGAGTATACCTCATTCTCTGTGATGGGATGAAGAACCAGTATCTCAGCTGCCCCTAGAACACCTCCCTCACCGAGTGGTATAAGAGGTGGTTCTACATCAGGGAGGAGCCGGGTAGCGCCACATTCTGCGACGTCGGCTACATCCCTGAGAAGAGGGTTAGCTGGACAGACCGGCCAGAGTTCACCGACCAAGTGTTCGAGTTGATGAGCCTGATCGACTGGTCACGCTTGGACAGGCCAGGAGTGGTCGGGAACTTTCTGAGCCGACAAGTCATGCCCTGCCAGAGGAGAATAAACTCGACGTATGAGTACCAAGGTAGCCAGGACTCGACCAGGATGCACCGGGACAACCTGGAGAAGCGAGAGATCCAGCAGAGGATCAATGAATTATTCAACCTAGCCGACAACAGCTTCATTCGGAGCGACAACCAGATGCACGCCTACAAGCTGGGTCGACCAGCCCCCAAGGTAATTGAAGTCTTTCTGTAATGTTCTGAAAGTATCATACTCCTTTGCCAATAGCTTGTTGTACTTTTGTTGTAGATCAGAGACATTGACCAGGTGTTGACGGTCCTTAATGCTCACATTTAACCGTCAACTAATCATGAAAAAGGATCCAAATGCAACCGACACCTAGACTTAGGGTTTCATCTGATAGATTTCCATGAGTTTTGGTATTTGTCTATTTCTGCAGAGGGTTATCAGGAAATATGAAGGAAAGGCCCACACGTCGGGTTTACATAGAGAATTAATGTGTGCGGTAATTTTCCATAGTCAGGAAGACTCTAGAAGCAACTCGACCGAAGTGGAGCCGAGACGGGCCTGGGACCAGGGCGCCCGCCCTTGATCCTAGGGCGCCCGCCCTGGTACAAGCACCAATCACAGAATGGAGTACACCATTACAAAGATCTCGTCGAGCTGATCGAAATGCATATATTATTTGCTATATTTGGAGTTCGGAATCAAGAGATATTAATAAAAGAAGGACTCCACATAAAAGAACTGTGGGATTAATTGGGCCCAAATCAGATTTTGGTCCATTAAGGCCTTTGTGCATTTTAATGAGATGTGGTGGAAAGTTTAGTACCACATCGCTTGCTGAACCAAAAACACACAAAGGAAGAGGACTATATAAGCAAGGCCCCTGGCCCCTGGAGGAGAACATATCATTATAGAGTTGAGAGGTGCCCTCGAAGGATAACCTTTCCTTTATAGAGATTTAGGGCTAGACATTCCAATGTAGTAGATTAGTTCTAGTCGGGAGTTAGGGAGAGCGGAGCTGCGCTTCGGTCCTAGAGAAGTCTTCAGAGTTTTGGTATGTCTTTATATTTATCGTAAGACTTATGCTTTAATATATTTATCTTCTCTATTTACTTTTATGCCTTTATTATTATCGAGTAGTGTAGTTGTTATATTTTGGCATAGGATCTCCGTTCGCATCGAGTGCTCTAGTTATTCATGGTAATTAGAGTAGTAATCGTTAGTGTAGACGTGGTGTCTATACTAGAGGTTACCTGAGGTTGCACCCAGTCCTGTGGATTGTTGTGGTAGCCCTAGGGTAGTGACAGCCCTAACGGTCGACGTATTGCACCTCGTTCGGATCGGTGTTTGTAGGACCGTAGTCTGGGCTTCCCAGCCCCCTTCTCATATCTTTCTGTGGTTGGTGTTCTGATGTCCCAAAGTGCTAATATGTGATTGCTATATCTATTCATTCTTTGTTATCATAGAACTGAAGTAATAGAGAAGTATACAGGAACCTAGGTCTCTCCCGTTGTCCTCCCGCTATAGCTATCTACGCATTTATCATAGAATTCTCACCTTTATATTATTACCTATAATATATCATTTACCCCTACTTTAGTCTAGTTGGTTTGTTAAATTAGTAGATGCATGATAGTAAGTTATTAGATTCTTTGACCTTAGCTTCCTAGTGGTAAAATATAAATAACGATACCTGGAATATGTGTCGCTTGCAGAATTTTTCTTATTCTTATTGCACTTAACGAATGTCAACACCGGGCGATGGTATATGTGTCGCTGGCGCCAGGTATGGAGCACCCGGCCGGAGTGGATCCTCCAGCGGACAACGTTGCTCGGTGTGACCGATACACCAGCAGTGACGAAGAGGAGAACCGGCCGGCGCCGACCACTGACGACAGGGTGGCCGGCAAGAGGCCGATGGCTATGGAGCCATCTCCAGCGGAAGCAGCGCCAGCAGGGGCAGCTGCAGGTCCTGTGATGGGCCAAGGGTCGACCTCAGGCAGCCGAGCGCCCAAGCGCCGCCGGCTTATTAGAATCGTTGATGACGATGATGAGGAGGAAGAGGCGGCCCCGACCTTGGTCCGCAGACCCCGCGGCCACCCCAACGTCGCCCCAGGCGATGGTGGTCGGGTTGCTGAGGACACGCCTGCCGCACACGTCGAGCAGGCGCGACCAGGCGGAGCAGAGATAACGACGATGGCTGGGCTAGCCAGGAGGAGAGTCTTCTTAGTTCAAATCTGTAAGTCCATCGAGGAAAGTTTCTTTTTTCGTGAAGTTTGATTTCAGTGTGTAATTTTGGATTGGATCTTCTTTGTAGTACTGCCTCGGATGTTGATCCTGGCAGTGTTTTGGACTCGAGGCCGACTGTGTCAATGACCGCCGAGGAGAACGTTGCTGGACAGACTGCCCCAGAGCAGCCCGTGGCACGGCCCGCTGCTGCCCCGGCGATGGAGGGGGTCGATGAGGACCTAGCCCGAGACAGGGCCGAGGCGAGTGCCCCGATGAGGGGTGATGAAACCGCATGGACTCGTCCCCCGAGCAGTGTGGAGGAGGGGGAAAACAAGGCTCCGTCTCCTGCTCTGGTTGAAGAGGATAGGGCTCCGTCTCCAGCTCCGGTGGAGACTCCCATGCAGGAGGGCGCTCCTGACCAAGGTAAGGGTCCTATAATACCCATTACCATGGTTTTGGGTAGTGTAGAGGGTGAAGAAGCTCAGGCGGTCTCCGACGACGAAGTGGAGGAGATCCAGGGACGTCCCCGCGATGGCCGCCAACACATTTATGTTTGGCGCCAGCGATGGGACCACTAGGCCGGCCATAAGGAGATCGCTGAGGTCGAGGAGTCAGAGAGGGTAGAGCGCGCTGCCAAGCACCTCGTCAGCGAGGTTAAGGTAAGTGGTCTCACATTTTGTTGGAGTATATAAACCGTGAAGTGTTTACTGTGTAGCATGCCTGAAATCCGCAGGACGCAATGAAAACGGCAAAGTACCGGAAAAGGTGCTTCGACCAAATTGAGGGCGTGGTCGTGGAGAACAAGACTCTGACTACGGAGGTGGACCGCCTTAGGTTGGAGGCCGAGAAGGAGGCCAAGGAGAAGGCAGCTCGGGAAGAGCATGTGCTGGACCTGACTCGGCGACTAGCCGATAAGGACCGTGAGAGGAGAAGTAAGTGAAATTTCCTGGTCGAACAGTTGTAGCCGGCTAAGTGGTCAATTTTTGTGATGAATAATTATCGCTTCAGGTCTGGAGGAGGAGATTGAGCGCCGCCAAAAAGAGAGAGACCAGCTCAGCCAGGAGCACACGCGTGCGCTGGAGAGTGAGCGTAAGGCTGGCGAGGAGCTGAAGACCAGGAACCGAGAGCTGACTGGTAAGATCCGTTTCGACTTCACCGACCATGGATTGAGTATTGGCGGAGTGTGCTATTGACTGTCTTCCTCTGATTTTTCTTAAAACTTGTCGTAGTGCTCAAGGCCAACACCAAGAAGCACGTCGAGGACCTGGTCAAAGACCGGGACTCCTGGAAGAAAAATTGCATAAAAATCTAGAAGGGAGTCACTCCGGTGCTGGACCTGGTCAGCCCAGAGCTCCCCGAGGACCAGCCCCGCGCACCGAGGCTGACCCCAGTCGAAAAGGCGCAACAAGCATGGGGCTGGCTCTAGCAGTTCGTGAAGGACGCTGGGGAGTTTGCCGGAGCCCATGTCCTCAGCATGGTGCGCGCTCACTACCCCCTGGTCGATCTGACCTGGTTGGAGAGGGGATACCCAAAGGAGGTTGGTCCGAAGGAGGCGGATGACCTTCGCGTCGGCCTACTAGAGCTGTCATCGACGGTGATCGGCAACATCAACCTCTGCGGGACGTCTACTCCTCCTGATCAGCCAGGGTCAGACAGGTCGGCCAGGGAGTTGTCGGGGGCATCGATTCCAGGAGATGGGCGGTCGACGCCTGCGGTCTCGACCAGCCAGGCGCCGGTGGCCCCGACCCCTTCCACGGCACCAGAGGCTCATGCAGGCGAGCAACCCGAGTAGTAGGCTCTAGTGTAGTCTGTAGAGATAGACTAGAAACTGCCCAGAGTGGTGTTTACTGTAAACTTTGTTTATAAAGTTTGTAATAAAGTCTAATTTTAAGAACCATGGTTTTGAGCGCTGTAAATAAGTTGTCTTAGTGATTATCACTGCATATGTCGGGTACCCTTGATTGATTTCATTGTGTGACTTGTTGAGGACGGATGTTGTTGTATTTGTCAAGTACTCTGCATGTATAGAAATATATGGCGAAAGAAAAACAAATTTTATTATTATTCATCAGAAAAGGATACAAGTAAGATGTACTGAAACTTAGGGGTAGAAACGCCGTAGTTTGTCTATGTGCTAGGAGTTAGGGAGACTTGTCCCGTCTGGGTAAGCCAGCCTGTAGGAGGTGGGACGCGTGACTTCGGTGACCACAAAAGGTCCCTCCCAGGGCGTAGATTGCTTATGCATTCCTTCCTGGCTTGTTTTCCATTTGAGTACCAGATCACCGACCATGAAGGAGCGATCCTTGACATTCTTGTTGTAGTATCGTCTCATGGCTTCGAGGTACTTTGCTGTTCGAAGGCAAGAGGCCAACCGTTTCTCTTCTGTGCAATTAATTTCAAGTTCTCTGGCATGGTCTACTGAAGACTGGTCGAAGTGCTCGACTCTTGGGGATCCGAAAGTTACGTATGAGGGGAGCACTGCCTTAGCCCCATAAACCATGAAATAGGGGGATACACCCGTGTTTCGACTAGGCTGTGTTCGGAGACCCCAGACCACTGCTGGTAATTCTTTCATCCACTGCCCCCGTGCTCTGTCATTTTCTGTGTACAACCTCTTCTTTAGTGCATCTATAATCATCCCATTGGCTCGATCCACTTGACCGTTGGCTCGGGGATGAGCTACCGACATGTATTTTATGACTATGCCTCTGTCATCACAGAAATCCCAGAATGTAGTGCCGGTGAACTGAGTGCCCAGGTCGGTGATTATACTGTTAGGAACTCTGAATCTATGTATGATTTGATTGAGGAATTCTACAGCCTTCTCTAGAGTTGCTTTGACCAGTGGCATGTACTCGATCCACTTGGAGAACTTGTCGATCAGCAAGAATACGAATTTGAAATTCCCGAAGCGGGTTTGAATGGCCCAATCATATCAAGGCCCCAGCAGGCGAATGGCCAAGATGACGGTATTGTCTGGATCTCGTGAGCGGGTACATGAGTCCTTTTGGTGAAGAACTAACACCCCTCACAACGCCGGACCAACTTCTCAGCGTCAGCCACTGTGGTTGGCCAGTAAAAACCTGCTCGGAAGGCCTTTCCGACCAGCGTTCTAGAAGCGGTGTGGTTGCCACAGGATCCAGCGTGTATGTCATCTAGCAGCTTGATGCCATCGTCTTGGGTTATGCATTTCAACAGGACTTCTGAGTTTGCATTTTTTCGCATAAGTCGGTCGTCGACCATTATATAGTTTTAGGATCATCGGATGAGACGTTCATTCTCTGTCCTATCTTGAAATCCTAAACCGTCCGAGAGGTACTTAACGAAAGGTGGCATTCTAGACGCTGTCACAAAACCGACCAAATTATAAGAGTTCAAGTGTAGAAACGATCAACTCGCAATCAAGTTTCCAGACTTGAGCCCATATAATCCCGGTAGTCAACTAAAATCTCAAAGGACTTCAAACCAACTTGCAACAAACCAAGATCATAATAGTTCAACATAATACAGCGGATGTTACATAGTCATTCATTGCCGACGAAGCGGCACCACATCGGAGTTACTTAGTTATTACAACACAAGTTTTGGAGTAGCGGAAGCAAAATAGTTTACACACACACTTTTCATAAGTTCTTTTAGTGCCAGAGTCTCATCTCATCCACCAAAAGCATCAGGGTAGAAAGTCGTTAGAGAACCGCGCCCAACGGTTAGTCCTCATCCCCAGCGGGATGGAGACAGGTCTTGCAGAAGCCATCATAAAAGACATCATCTGCAACAGGTGGGAATAAACCCTGAGTACGAGGATGTACTCAGCTAGACTTACCCGTCTAACCAAACATAAAAGACACCAAGGATCATGCAAGGCTAAGTATAAGTGTAGCTAGCTTGACTCAGACAATTTGCCAAAAGCTTAAGTGGGTACTACACCATTTATAAAGCATCATATTAATCATCATTAGCCTACTACTAGATTAGCACCTGGACTAAACACTTCACTTGATTATTACAAACAATAATAACCACATCAAGTTCATCATATGTTCTTCCTTGCTATCATCAACATCATTATCAAGAACCACTGTACTTAGTGATTGCTACGTTTGCCGCTGCTCTATCAAGTTCTCACTATGCGGGAGAGATGGTGATTCGAATTGATTCCTATCTAGCTAGAGGGTTATTCCTAGCACTCACCCAAGCATCCCCCGCCGGAGGGCAAACGGGTCACCTTTCGTACGACTCAGGAATCGCGGCTCTGATCAGCGCCACACTCCTAGGGCTACCACTCTGCCAGGGCGGTCAGAACTTTTAACTCACCTGCCTTTGGTCTTACGCCAATGGCCCCCCGCACACCGCACTTCCTCTGGTAGTGCGCACTTTATACTTGCCGGTCTTCCGGCCTGAGTCATACTACTAGGCTTCGCGGTCGGAACGAGTTATACGGCCAACTAAGTGTCAGGCATGCGTTCAACATGAGAAGAGGACGTACAACGATTGGTCCTTAGCTGCCACAGATGGAGTTACTATAACCTTGCAAAACTCCGCCTGGCTTAAGTCATTTTACTCAGGTTCTTTCCCACGATAGCACATATAGTCAATCGTGATCCGACACAACCCTAATTCGCGCAGGTGACAGGATATCACCCGACTTCTACCGATTAAAGCATGGCTAAGCTGCTACTCAATCCTAACTCTACAACCAGGTAGTGGTAATATATCTAGACAAGGAAAGGGCACAATGCACTAAGGGCTTCATCACAACTCCTATACGTAATGCATCAATAGATATAACATAATCAAGTATGCTTTTGAAATTAAAGTGGGAGACTTAAGATGCTCCGGGGCTTGCCTTTCACAAATGAGGCTGGCTCATGATTAGGGCACTCGACCTCCTCTTCGGGCTCCTCTTGTCCGGCTGGCTGGACCTCCGCCTCCTGAGTGATCTCCGGGCCTTCGTGGTTCACCCGATCGAGCTCGAACGAGGCTGCCGCTTCCGGTGCACCTATTGCATGATGTGTGCATACTAGATGAGGATGAATGCTTGGTAACATGATTAGAACTTAACTGGACACTCATTTACTAAGTAAGCTTCCATTACAAGCTCACAAATGATTACCAACTTAACTAACAAGACTCAGCAAGTTAAACCATTAAACAGCAACAACCAAATAACAGAGCAGCTCAAGGAACAATTCATAACTAATTCTATACAGATCCAACAAACATAAATGGGGACATTCTGGAAAGCTTATGAAATTGTTTGCATTTCATCTTTAGATATCATAGCGAGATTCACCAGTTAAACAGGTGAACTAAACAAATTTCCAGGATCTGTTCCAGAAAAACAGAAAGCACCTAGTTCTGGAACTCAACTTGGAAGAGCCATAACTTTTAAACTACTGGACTAAATGATCCCAAATTTAAACTGCAGCTATCTCACAAAGTTTACAACATCTTTGATTTAAGCAAGTCTTTCATAAAACCAAGTTATCATCAAGCAAAGGTCAGATTACTCCCTTGCTGTCCAGAACAGCTATAAACCTTTAATTAATTATTTGATGATATGGCAAAAACATATTTAGTGCCAACCAAGTGGCTTATACCTTATAAGCACAAGCATAACCTAAGATTACCAGAACATCACAAGTTGACCACTATACATATAATAACAAGGCATTTATTAATTTAACTTCATAAAAGGTCATAATTACAAAATACCAGCAAAAGTACTCAGAAAAATCTACAAAAATTACAGAAGCACAAGCACGGCATCTGGACACTACCATAAAATTTTCAGAGCAATTGCACATGCCAAACTTAAGATAAGTAATTAACATGTAACAAGGTGCTTATTTCATAAATTAAGAAACATTGCATAGATAGTGTCAAACAACAGATTTCAGATTATTTACATGCTACTTATTACTATAAATAAGCTTGACACCAAAGGAGAACACCAACATAAGCTTCAAACATTTATTATGATTTAAATATGAAATCAAGCCATACTATTAACATAAATTACATATCGGGGATACAACACTCCAAAAATCATGAAATATTTATCAGAGCATTCTAATACTACTTAGAGCATAGCATAAAATTTTCACAGCAATTGGAGCAGTATATCAAAAGATATGAATTTACACATAATTAACAAGATTAATTCATAACAATTATTTTTCACAGAAAACATGGTGCATGCTATATTTTTATTAAAAACTAGCCATCTCATGATTATCACAAAAGAGCTCAGAAACTGTAGATATGATTTTTGCAGGATTGCAAGAAATCTAGATTTTAAATAAAAGAGAGGAGGGAGCCGCTGTGTCACTGACAGCGGGACCCGCGTGTAAGCGACCCAGAGAACAGAGGACACAGTCGCCGGCGATTGCTCGCCGACGGTGAGTGTTGGGTATTTTAAACGCAAACAGAAAAATCCGCAAGCGCACGGATACCGATGTAGCTTTCACCCGGGAGTATTCCAGAGTATCGATTTTCCACAGAGAACGTGAGTGTACTAATTAAGATCCAAGATCGCCCAAGGATAACTATATAATTATTTTTGGTGGGAAGACAGGAAGTTTCCTGAGAGTTCTCTAGTTGATCTAAGAATCAAGAATTACTTCAAGATTATCTATATCGGGACATCAGAACACTAACCACAGAAAGAGATGAGAAGGGGGCTAGGAAGCTCCGACTACGGTCCTACAAACACCGATCCGAACGAGGTGGAATACGTCGACCGTTAGGGCTGTCACTACCCTAAGGCTACCACAAACAATCCGCAGGATTGGGTGCAATTCCAGATAATTGCAAGACTAAACACCATGTCTAATCTATTAATTACTACTCTAATGTTTCAAAGATTAGAGCACTTGATGCAAGCGGAATCCAATAAATAACTTGAATGTAAATAAAAGTAATTAGAGAACTCAGGAGTTATGAGTTGAAGAACCTGGAGAACGTTGAAGAACGAACCAGATGCTGCAAAGTACAATGTTGAGGAAGACCCGACAGATCCGGCTCCTCCTCCGCTCTCCTCTTCTCTCTCCCTATTTTCTAGATTACAACTAGAACTAACTAGAACTAGAACTAGAGGAACTAGAACTAGAACTAGATGAACTAGAACTAGATCTAGATGAACTAGAGGTAGAACTAGAAGAACTAGAGGGATCCTCTCTACTTGGATGAAGAATTGAAACCCTAGCTTTGATTCTGTAGAAGAGGTATGATCTCCAGGGGCCAGGGGGCCTTGCTTATATAGTCTTTTCAGATGAATCTGGGCCGTCGGATCAAACCGACATTAATCGCACGGTTTTCCTTGGTCCCTTAGGTCGGT
This sequence comes from Sorghum bicolor, assembly GCF_000003195.3. NCBI lineage: Eukaryota > Viridiplantae > Streptophyta > Magnoliopsida > Poales > Poaceae > Sorghum > Sorghum bicolor. Next base: position 48,034,438 of record NC_012877.2, read on the forward strand.
GGAGCACGATCCGTAAAGTTGAAGCTGATTGGTTACTGTAGCTGGGCGGGCACCCAAGGGACTTGGGCGGGCGCCCTGCCCCCGGGCCCGATCGGCCTCCCGTTCGTTCCCGTGGCTTCTGGAGTCTTTTAGATGGTAGAAAATTGTACGGCACGTTAATATCTCTATGTAAACCCGACGTGTGGGCCTTTCTTTCATATTTCCTGATAACCCCCTGTAGAAATAGGCAAACACCAAAACTCGTGGAATTCTGTCAGATAAAACCCTTAGTCTAGGTGTTGGCTGCATTTGGATCCTTTTCCATGATTAATTGATGGTTAAATGTGAGCATTAAGGACCGTCAACAGTGAGCTTCTCCGGCGGATCCAAGGGCACCAACGTGATCCTTGAGTGATTCCGCGCTGATAGAGGTAGGTGGCTCTAGGGTTTGAGCGACTGTTGACGGTCCTTAATGCTCACATTTAACCGTCAACTAATTATGGAAAAGGACCTTTATGCAACTAATATCCAGAATTAGGGTTTTATCTGACAGAATCCACGAGTTTTGGTGTTTGTCTATTTCTGCAGGGGGTTATCAGGAAATACGGAGGAAAGGCTCACACGTCGGGTTTACATAGAGATATTAACGTGCTGCGCAATTTTCTATCATCTAGAAGACTCCAGAAGCCACGGGAACAAAGCGGAGGCAGAACGGGGTCTGGCCCAGGGCGCCCGCCCTAGAGACTAGGGCGCCCGCCCACCTTCTATGCCCAATCAGAGTCCTCTTCGGGGATCATGCTCCACCGACCTAAAGGATCAAGGATAACCGTTCAATCAATGTCGGTTTGATCCGACGGCCCAGATTCATCTGAAAATACTATATAAGCAAGGCCCCCTGGCCCCTAGATAACATACCTCTTCTACAGAATCAAAGCTAGGGTTTCAATTCTTCATCCAAGTAGAGAGGATCCCTCTAGTTCATCTAGTTCTAGTTCTAGTTAGTTCTAGTTGTAATCTTGAAAATAGAGAGAGAGAAGAGGAGAGCGGAGGAGGAGGAGCCGGATCTGTCGGATCTTCCTCAACATTGTACTTTTGCAGTCTAGTTCCTCTAGTTCTAGTTCTAGTTCCTCTAGTTCTAGTTCTAGTTAGTTCTAGTTGTAATCTAGAAAATAGGGAGAGAGAAGAGGAGAGCGGAGGAGGAGGAGCCGGATCTGTCAGATCTTCCTCAACATTGTACTTTTGCAGCAACTGGTTCGTTCTTCATCGTTCTCTAGGTTCTTCAATTCATAATTCCTGAGTTCTTTAATTACTTTTATTTACATTCAAGTTATTTATTGGATTCCCGCTTGCATCAAGTGCTCTTGTCTTTATAACGCTAGAGTAGTAATTAATAGATTAGACGTGGTGTTTAGTCTTGCAATTACCTGGAATTGCACCCAATCCTGCGGATTGTTGCGGTAGCCCTAGGGTAGTGACAGCCCTAACGGTCGATGTATTCCACCTCGTTCGGATCGGTGTTTGTAGGACCGTAGTCAGAGCTTCCTAGCCCCCTTGTCATCTCTTTCTGTGGTTAGTGTTCTGATGTCCCGAAATAAATAATCTTTGAAGTAATTCTTGATTCTTAGATCAACTAGAGAACTCTCAGGAAACTTCCTCTCTTCCCACCAAAAATAATTATATAGTTATCTTTGGGCGATCTTGAATCTAAATTAGTACACTCACGTTCCCTGTGGAAAATCGATACTCTGGAATACTCCCGGGTGAAAGCTACATCGGTATCCGTGCGCTTGCGGATTTTTCTGTTTGCGTTTAAAATACCCAACAAGCTTTTTGGCGCCGTTGCCGGGGTACGGTAGCTGTGCTAGTTTCGAACCAAGTCGTCCTTGTATCCTTTTTCTTTTCCTTTTTCTACCACACTCACCTTACCATTTTCACCACACCACATGGATTTCACTCCAAGAATTAATGAGCATGGAATTTATTTTATAGCCACTTTATTTGCTCCATGATCATATGCAACATCTTCCCAATCTATTGGTCTCTCCAACATCACCACATTCGAGATCTCCAACCCCCTCATCCTTTCTATTTATAAAAACTTTAAAAGGGCAGTTGTCGATACATATGTCTATAATAAATATTGCAGATCTCGTTGAGTTGATCTTGATATAGGTCAGCGTTGGAGGGGAAACCACTTCGCCGACATAAATTGATGGTTTCCCAAAGACAAGCTTAGTGTCCTAAAATAAGCACTGATCAGATCGAAGAGCTTTTAATTATTTGCAACATTACCTTGTGTATTGAGCATATAAGGATAATTGTAAAAAAATTCCTTCGGGTATTCTTGTCACTAACCTTTCCAGGATTGGAGCAAGAAGATCGGATGAATGACAAGCACAAGGTATGTCCAACCAATCATCGTACAACATTGAATTAAATTCATCCAAACTTGAATTTTGCAAAATTCAAGCTTGGGGGAGTACTTTACATAAAAACATCCTTTTCCATGTTGGTATGTTGGTTGTCCCTACCTTTGAGACATGCTCAATTTGTTAAATACTAATCACACTACTTCATCTCCACTTGAGTAGATCTCTATAAATGCTCTCATGCTACCTTTATTTTCTTTAGTATAAGTCTAGGTTTGGTGTAGTTTCATTTATCTCTTAATTAAGCATGGTGCTTAGTTTAGGAATGATGATCTTACTTCCAAGGGATTTTAAATTAAGCATGGTGCTTAGGTCAAAATGCCCTCCTAAATCAAATTAGACATGGTGTCTAGGTTGATTTTTGAGCCGATAGTATGCTATAGTAGGTATTGGATATTTTGTTGGACTAACCCCTACAGGAAAACTTTCAATATCGACCTGTGAAGTCCTGAGATAAACTCACATTGGAGACAAAGAGAGAGACACATGAAGTTTAACAATTTACACAAGGAAGGCATAGCTCACAAGAGATGATCCATGGAGGGTGCCACAAACACGATGCATAACCGCTAAGAAAGGAAAGCTTCCACAAGGTGATACTGTACCATCATTCTTCAAGTAAGGTAACATCTTAAGGTACTTGACTATCACTTTTATAAGTTTCTCCTTGGTTCTAACGTTCACATGAATAAAAGAGACAAACATGTATGATTTACAACTCTAGATTAACCAACACAATCAATTCAACATGTTTAGTCCTTCCACCTTTGTGATCCCACACTCCTAATCGTATGAACTAAAATGTTGCACACGCAATCTTTGGAAGATATATATAAAAAAACATAAGTATAGAAAGATTATATTTCCATTAGGTTGAGCGATCTGATCTGACAAATGTTTTAAATGCTACACTCATGATCTTTTTATCCATCAACGCTCACTATGCTTAAGGTTAGAGAAGAACAAATACACTTTTGGTTCTTTTGGTGTTTTCCACCAATAGGGCCCATGCACTTGATCTCTGCCTTCTCTCTGTGAGCAGGTACACTTTGAGCAAAATATGAAGGAGTTTTACAACTCCCAGACTCCACCAAGTGAAGAACCTGGATCTACGAGCACAAACACACTGGAGATACTAGACACTCAGGCAATCACTGCCCTAAGATGCTTGAGGACGTAAACTACATCATCAACAACAACAACTACTACAACCGTCCTCAACAAAATCAAGGTTGGAATCAACAGAGGCCTAACTACTTAGCTTGCAGATCAGACACTAAGTTTCCCAAAGGGAATATTGAAGAGCCTCTACGTCCGAGTTGGTACCTTGTACGCCCCAGCATACTTTATGGTAATAGAGACCGGTAATAATGAGAGGGCACCCATCATCCTAGGGAGGCCATTCCTGAACACCTCGGGAGCTGTCATCTATGCTAGTGCTACCAAGATCAGTTTCTACATCAAGGGGAGGAAGGAGACGTTTTCCTTCAAGAACAAGACTACACAAAGCTCAGAGCAATCCCGACATGAACCAAGGAAGAGGACCAACAGGAGGAACATGAACAAGCAAATGTGGACCGAGTTAGCTAAGATGGTCTCTACAGTTCAAGGAGGTCAAGATCGTCGACTTAAGTCACCGTTCCTGACCAAAAAGGACGACCCAGGTATGCCAAGCATCTAATGCTCCATTAATGGATACAACTTCTAGAAGACGCTTTGCGACACCAGGTCAGGCGTCAACATAATGGCCGCAGTCACCTATCAGCTCTTGTTTGGAACCATGCCCCTAAAACCAACATACATTCAACTCCAGATGGCAGATCAGACATTCCGAAAGGTTGAAGGTATAGTAACTGATGTCCCTGTCAAAATAGATGATCATTTTGTCCATACAGACTTTCAGGTTATTGATATGGGAGAAGACGAGTACGATCCACCATCATCGTTGGAAGAGCTTTCCTCAGCACCTTAAAGCAATCATCTACATTGGAACCGGAGAAGTCCACATGCACTTCCCTCTGAGAAGGTACGCCGCTATTTTACTGACCCTAACTATATAGTTGAAAACTCTAAGCAGGTCAGGACAAGAAGAATATGATGCATCCACAACCAGAGGAGGCAAATCATCAAGGACGGATGGGCAGACTACGAAGGAGAAGTGGTAAGGTCTGAAGACATACAGCTTGAACAGAACTGTCCTGAGGAGACCATAGCACCGAGTCAGGTGTGGAGAGAGAAGATAGTTATACATAAAGAGGAGACACCGCCAGAAGCACCGACTATGCCATCCAATGAATCTCAGGACAACTGAGAAAACGGAGAGTCCCGTTCGGAGGACTTAAAAACACCGAACGCCTTGCCAAGAGGTTAACTTGGTAGTTATCTTTTTCCTTTCAATTATTTCAAATAGTTTACTTAGTTAATTATGTTTGTACTATCCTAAAAAGAAAATAAAAATGTTAAAAACAGTAAGCCCCATGTGAGTATACGAGTGGCTTAAAACCCATAAGTATATTCACTGTGGTGGCATAAAAATAAAATAAATATTTTTCTGCTCTATAAAAATGAAAATATAAAAATAGAGAGTAATATTTATTGAGGAGGCTCAACATGATAAAGGCTAGATATTTATGCTAATACCTAATCAATTCCACAAAGTTTTGTTATCTATTTGAGCTCCACAGAATTTAAGGATCAAGAAGACTAGCAGACGGAGGACATTCTAAGCGCTGTTAGGGTGTTGCCGACTTTCAAATACACCTCTGCCACCTGCTAGCTACAACAGAAGAAATTACATCAAAATTCACCTTGGGGGAGAGCACCCCCATTTATCCCGCTAAGTATTTCTATCTATCTATATACATATACTATATTAAAATATAAATATACATAACCATGAAAAACCAAATAAAGATTTTTGTGCTTATATATATATATATATCTTTTGCTTAGTATGCTTAATAAATAAATAAAGTGGCTATGCTAAACTGAATCTTAATAATAAAACTCTAGCATGGATATGATGAATAGTTGCTCTGCCTAATTTTCAAATTTGAGTTCTTTCTCTAGTTTAGACATAACTGTTATAATTTAAAGCTTGCTCTAAACCTGAACTTGTGGGAAGAGAACTTGATCTGAAGTCTAAGTTGTTAACATATATGATATGGGAAGGTTGAGCTGTTGTTTATCTGTTCCTAGAGATGCTAGAAAACTGGAGGATTTTATCTTTGAAAATCTTTAAAATGTTGCATGATGAGTTCCTGTATGATGAGAGTTGAAAATCCTACCACAGCTATATATACATGCTTATTAGACTATGAACCATACATTTACTTTTTACTGCTTATAAGAATTGAGTGTGGTCAAGCTGTGTAGACCCTTAGGAGCTTATCATGTGGTTAAATCAAGATTCACTTGCACGTTCACTCACACATGCTGCTTCTACTCCGGAAGTATGCATCCACATATATCCACTCATTTCCATCTCCAGAATCTCCTAAAAATATTCTACTCCCAATCCGAGAGAGAATAGCCAAAAACATTTCTATTTTTCCCCTATGGAATAAATGCTCAAGTTATCTTGGTTACTACCACTTGCTATATTATTTCAGGAAATGAGTGCTCTAAAAAAAGAAAAAGAAAAGATACGAGGAAATAAAAAGGGGCAAGTGCCCGGAACCTCGAAAGAAAAGAAAAAGTGAGACGAGAGGTAAAAATGGACAAGTGTCCGATAGTAGAATTATGGTTACAAGATACCCACCTGAGAGAAAAGAAAAAGAAAATATAGAGCATCTCATTCTCCTCAAAAAGTTTCAAAAGAGCAAGAAAGGTATGTATCCCCTCAAAAGAGCGCAAGTAGAATTAGACTTTCACCATTGTTATCACCATCATCACCATACACCATTCATTCGCCACACATGCACATCTTGATTTGACTTATTGACTTGTTCTTCTGGATCCATGGTTTGACTATGCAATAAATGTCTTGTAAGTATGTATTAGCTGTCTCCCACCTATGAGCTCTAGATATCAAAACCTTATTAGAGTAGGGTGACAGAGAAGGCAATGCCACTATGCCTCATACCAAAAATACCTCATACTTTGAGAGAAGGCATACACCATTACTGCCTTGGTAAGGATCCAGAAATACCACAAAAGAGAGACTAGAGAGACTCATACAAGGAATCTCTGAGTTTTATTTGAAAATCTACAAAAAACTCAAGAGCTATAGTTAATCGAAGAACAAGAGACATGGCGCTTGACTAGACCGTTCTATCTTTTAACTACTAAAGACACAAGTGACGGTTGCAAGCCCCATGGTGGAAGGTAAAATGAGTAAGTTTAAATCTTAACAGTTTACCCTAACCCAGAGATGAGATCTTGTTTGAACACATCTGTATCTTTAAGGCATGAAACCACTGCAGAAACTGTTAAGTTCATCTTTGCTCAGGGACGAGCAAAGGTTAAGCTTGGGGGAGCTTGTTGACGGTCCTTAATGCTCACATTTAACCGACAACTAATCATGGAAAAGGACCTATATGCAACCAACATCCAGAATTAGGGTTTTATCTAACAGAATTCCACGAGTTTTGGTGTTTGTCTATTTCTGCAGGGGGTTATCAGGAAATACGGAGGAAAGGCCCACACGTCGGGTTTACATAGAGATATTAACGTGCCGCGCAATTTTCTATCATCTAGAAGACTCCAGAAGCCACGGGAACGAAGCGGAGGCAGAACGGGGACTGGCCTAGGGTGCCCGCCCTAGAGACTAGGGCGCCCGCCCACCTTCTGTGCCCAATCAGAGTCCTCTTCGGGGATCATGCTCCACCGACCTAAAGGATCAAGGATAACCGTTCAATCAATATTGGTTTGATCCGATGGCCCAGATTCATCTGAAAAGACTATATAAGCAAGGCCCCCTGGCCCCTGGAGAACATACCTCTTCTAAGAATCAAAGCTAGGGTTTTAATTCTTCATCCAAGTAGAGAGGATCCCTCTAGTTCATCTAATTCTAGTTCTAGTTCCTCTAGTTCTAGTTCTAGTTAGTTCTAGTTGTAATCTAGAAAATAGGGAGAGTGAAGAGGAGAGCGGAGGAGGAGGAGCCGGATCTGTCGGATCTTCCTCAACATTGTACTTTTGCAGCAACTGGTTCGTTCTTCATCGTTCTCTAGGTTTTTCAATTCATAATTCCTGAGTTCTTTAATTACTTTTATTTACATTCAAGTTATTTATTAGATTCCCACTTGCATCAAGTGCTCTAGTCTTTATAACGCTAGAGTAGTAATTAATAGATTAGACGTGGTGTTTAGTCTTGCAATTACCTAGAATTGCACCCAATCATGCGGATTGTTGTGGTAGCCCTAGGGTAGTGGCAGTCCTAACGGTCGACGTATTCCACCTCGTTCGGATCGGTGTTTGTAGGACCGTAGTCAGAGCTTCCTAGCACCCTTCTCATCTCTTTCTGTGGTTAGTGTTCTGATGTCCCGAAATAAATAATCTTTGAAGTAATTCTTGATTCTTACATCAACTAGAGAACTCTCAGGAAACTTCCTCTCTTTCCACCAAAAATAATTATATAGTTATCTTTGGGCGATCTGGAATCTTAATTAGTACACTCACGTTCCCTGTGGAAAATCGATACTCTGGAATACTCCCGGGTGAAAGCTACATCGGTATCCATACGCTTGCGGATTTTTTTGTTTGCGTTTAAAATACCCAACAACGACAGAGAGGGGTCGCCGTCGGCCATGGCGGCACGGCGGAGCTACATCAGCTTACGCCGGCCATCTCCGACCGGTAGAGCGTCGGGGAAGGGCGGCTTAAGCATCAGTAAGATAGCGCAGAGCTTTCTAGGTAGAAACGCCTAACCCTAATGGCTCCATTGAGTCTTCTCACGTGCGGGGTGCTCGTCGGCGGTGAGCGCGGCGGTGCGGTGGCCGTGTTCCCGCGTGACGGTGGCACCAAGGCCGGAATGGCGTGGCACAAACCACAACTGAGACCTAGGCAGACTCTAATGGGACTCAGAGAGAAGAAAGAAGACAAGGACGGAGCAGCGGTGAGGTTCGCCGGAATCGGGGTCGCGACGGCCGTGAACCCGACGACGGCAATCTCGCGAAATGTGGCTCACCTCAGGGAGATCTCGTCAAACCAGGAGGTGGAGGAGATGGAGGAACTCGAGGTGGACTTGGAGACACTTGGAGGAGAGGTGAGACGTGAAGACGAGTGCGCGAGAAGCTCACGGAGCTCTTGGCGACAATGGTGATGGCGTTTCCGCCGTCGGAGTCGCGAGAGAGAGAGAGAGAGGGAGAGAGTGAACGAGTGCTGGCGAGCGTGGGGTGTCGTGGCATCCATGATGGTGTCGACGACCTGACAAGTGGGGCTAGCGCCAACGTACGGTCACCAAATGGCAGCCAGGTGCTGCGCTGGTCGGCCACGACAGCGAGCACGGCGTCCATTCAGACACTGCGATACTCGTGTGACAGAGCAACTTCGTTGATGATTAACTCCCAAACCATGGCAAATTAGGAGATGATGTAGTTGACAAAGTTGGAGTACTAAACGAGTTCTACAAGATTGTCGACTGGAGGAAGGACCAAGTCGGTCTGGATAAAGAGATATGATGCTTCCAAAACCGATCAAGCAAACTGGTGGCGCCAGGACTTGGCAAAAATTTGCTAAGTGCCAAAACAACACCCAAAACTGCCTTGCAAGCACTTTTTGAGCATGATGTGATCATTTTAATGAGATGGCCATGAAACAACTTTTGTTCCTTATAAAATTTTCTACAACTTTGATTTATGAAGTTTTGACATGCAAACAATTTATGATCCACTTGTTAAAAGCCTAAGCAAAAGAGGGTTTTAGGGCCTATAAGTGAAAGTATGACTTAGGTACTTAATTTGGAGATGTGACCAACATGAACATTGTTCCAAAAGTTGAGTTAAGCTTAGATGAACTATTTACCAAGGCATAGAACACAAACATGAGCATGGCACAAGCAACCATAAGCATAGAAAGCATATTTAAGCAAGTTAAATCATAGTTTTCCATAAAATGACATGACCCAAGGTAAATGATGATCATGGTAAGCTTATGAGATGATGATGCTCATGTGATGCATGTGAAAGAATGCAACCATAACACTGGGGTGTTACAGCCCTCCCCCCTTACAAAAATCTCATCCTGAGATTTGAAAGCTTACTGATTTTCGAAGAAAGTTTTATAAACTTCTTTTAAATAGACCTATGTTTCCCAAGTGGCATCTTCCTCCCCGTGGTTACTCCACAACACCCTATAGAACTTAACCACACGATTACGAGTCTCCCGTTCCTTGCGGTCAACAACCGCTACAGGTTTCTCCTCATACACCAAGTCAGATTTCAACTTGATATCCCGAACTTCCACTCGTTCTTCCAGAACACGAAGGCACTTCTTCAAATGTGACTTGTGAAAGACAGGAAAAATAGCTTGAAGCTCAACCGGTAGTTGAACCTTGTAAGCTACGTTCCCTTTTCTCTCGAGAATCCGATAAGGCCCCACATAAAGAGGTGCAAGCTTTCGCTTGACGCTGAACCTTTGTACGCCTTTCATCGGAGACACCCTGAGATACACATGATCACCGACTGCAAACTCAATCAGCTTCCTTCTCTTATCAGCATAACTTTTCTGACGAGCTTGAGCAGCTTCCAGATGTTGCTGGATGGTACAGACTTGCTGCTCCACTTCATTCACAAAATCGATGCCATAATACTTTTGTTCACTCGGTTCCACCCAATTCAACGGGGTTCGACACTTTCGACCATACAGGGCTTCAAACGGAGCCATCTTGATGCTTTCTTGGTAACTGATGTTATAAGAGAACTTAGCTAACGGTAACCACTTTACCCAAGAACCTTTTGAAGATAGAGCACATGCCCTCAACATGTCTTCTAGGATTTGGTTAACACGTTCAGTTTGGCCGGCCATTTGAGGATGATATGCAGAACTACGAACCAAGTGAGTACCAATTTGCTCATGAAGACACTCCCAAAAATGGGCAGTGAACTGTGGTCCACGATCTGATATGATAGTTCGAGGCACACCATACTAACGGACAATGTGCTCGAAGTACAATTCAGCATACTGATGCGGACGATAGTCAGTTCGAACTGGAATAAAACGAGCAACCTTGGTCAAACGATCTACAATCACCCACATAGAGTCATAACCCTTAACAGAAGTTGGGAGTCCAGAGATAAAATCCATACTAACTTCTTCCCATTTCCAACTAGGAATGGACAAGGGTTGAAGTAAGCCTGCTTTCATGTGAACTGCCTTCACACGACAACAGTTATCATATGAGCAACAAAAGCAGTAATCTCCTTTTTCATCTTTGTCCACCAAAACAGAGGTTTCAGATCCTGATACATCTTACTACTACCAGGATGGATAGACAACTTGGATGAATGAGCTTCAGATAAGATCTGATTTCGGAGCTCACGGTCTTTTTGCACCACAAGCCGATCCTTGAACCACAGAATTCCGTTCTCATCGATCCGGAAATGCTTGGTTTCTTCTTCTTTCATTTTTCTCTTTATATGGTGGATACCTACATCAGTTTGCTGCAATTCGATAACTCGATTGCGAAGAGAACTCTCCAGAACAATCTGGTGGAGCACTAGCGGGTGCATAAGACGTGACAACGATGGATCTTCGATCTGAACTGAATGACAGTGCGATTTCCAACTCAAGGCATCCGCAACCACGTTTGCCTTGCCCGGATGGTAGTGCACTTGAAGATTATAATCTTTAATCAACTCAAGCCACCTTCACTGTCGCATGTTCAATTCTAGTTGAGTGAAGATGTACTTGAGACTCTTATGATCAGTGTAGATATTGCATAGATTACCCAGCAAATAGTGCCTCCAGATCTTCAAAGAATGGACAACCGCGGCCAATTCTAAGTCATGTGTAGGGTAATTGACCTCATGCTTTCGAAGTTGGCGTGAGGCATAAGCGATAACACAACCTTTTTGCATCAACACACAGCCCAGACCGATACTAGATGCATCACAAAAGACATTGAAAGGCGTCTCGATATCGAGTTGAGCTAGGATAGGAGCTGATGTCAGCAATGTCCTCAGTTTGTGGAATGCCTCTTCACATTTAGGCGTCCACACGAACTTCTCATCTTTCTGAAGTAGACGAGTCATAGGCTTGGATATTTTTGAGAATTCCGGAATGAAACGACGATAATACCCAGCCAGACCTAGAAAACTCTGAACCTCGTGCACTAAAGTTGGAACCTTCAAATCCAGCACTTCTTGCACCTTAGCCAGATCCACTGATATGCCTTCTTTAGATAAGACATGGCCCAAGAAAGGTACTTTCTTTAGCTAAAACTCGCATTTGCTGAACTTAGCACAAAGCTGATGCTCACGCAAGCGCGTTAACACTACACGCAGATGCTCTGCATGCTCCTCTTCATTGCGAGAATATACCAAGATATCATCAATGAATACCACCACAAACTTGTCCAATTCGGGCATGAATACCAAATTCATGAGATACATGAAGTGAGCAGGTGGATTCGTAAGACCAAAGGACATGACGAGATACTCATACAACCCATACCTCATCGAGAAAGCTGTCTTAGGTACATCTTCAGGACCAATCTTGATCTGATGATGCCCAGATTGCAAATCAATCTTGGAGAAGACCTTAGCTTTAGACAACTGATCAAACAGGATATCAATGCGAGGAAGAGGGTACTTATTCTTGATTGTCACCGCATTTAGAGGACGATAGTCCACACACATGCGCAAGGACTGATCTTTCTTCTTCACAAAGATAGCCGGACAACCCAAGGAGAAGAACTAGGACGGATAAGGCCCTTCTTTAACAACTCATTCAGTTGGGTCTTAAGCTCAGCTAGCTCATTCGGCGGCATTCTATACGGTCTTCTAGAGATAGGAGTAGTACCTGGAAGCAATTCAATTTTGAACTCTACATCCCAATCTGGAGGAAGTCCGGGCAAATCATCAAGGAATACATCTAGGAACTCACACACTACCAGAATATCCTTGATGGCCCTAGATGTAACTGCATTCATCGTGCTACGGATATGAATATCCCGAGGAAGTTGCACTAAAAATGCCTCCTTAGTACTTGGGTCTCTCAACATCACAACGCGAGTAGTGGTGTCGATAAGAACTCCGTTACCACTCATCCATTTCATTCCCAGAATTACATCTATACCCACGCCGGGTAGAACAACCAGATCAGCAAGAAACTGACGGTCTCCTATTTCCAGAGTTGCCCCCAAAACCACTTGATTTGTAGAAATATTATTTCCTGCGGCACTAATGCAATAGCTGCCTTTATCAAGTGTAACTGCCTTGAGATTATGCTTAGACACAAAGTCTGAACTCACAAAAGAATGCGATGCTCCTGAATCAAAAAGCACAAGTGCATCACATTGGTTAACCAAAAACTTACCAGCCGTAACTACCTCACCAGCAGGGATTGCCTCCACAGTTGTATAGTGAACACGCCCCTGACAGACGTTCCCTTGGTTGCCCTTCTTTGGCGGGTAAGGACAGTTGCTTTGCTAATGCCCTGTTTGATTACAGTTCTAGCATGGACGATTAGCAGGTGGAGTCTTGGCATAGCTGGGCTCAGTGTTGCCCCTTGGAAGAGCAATGGAGTACCCCTTGCAGAACCCCGTCTTCACCTGATTCTTCTTTGCTGGAGGGCGATATCAGGTGTTAGGAGTTGGAGCACGATACTGGGGCCTAGCTGCCACTGGAGCCTTGGACTGAGATGCCCCTGGCCCGGCCTCAAAAGCTCGCTTGCGAGTCTTGGTCGTAGTGTACACAGTGTTGTAATTCTCTTGGGTAAGAGCATCGCTGACAAACTCATTGAAAGTTGCACACTTGGTGCGGTCCATCGTCTTCAGCAGCTTGGGGCCAAGACCCCTCTTTAAGCTAGCAATCTTCTTCGACTCCGTGCTCACAAACTCAGGAGCATACCTCGACAGATGATTGAAAGCATGCAAGTACTCCTTTAGAGTTTTGTTGCCCTGTGTTAACTGCATGAACTCAGTATGCTTCATCTCCATGACCCCCGGAGGTATGAAATGCCCTTTGAAAGCTTCACGGAAGAGATTCCAGTCAACCACAGTGTTGTCTGGAAGAGCCTCCCTATGCTGATTCCACCAGATACCTGCTGGACCCTGTAGTTGATGAGCTGCATACTCTGCTTTCAGGCTATCAGTCAGCCGAAGTAAGCGGAACTTTTGCTCCATCGTGTTCAGCCATTCCTCTGCCTGAAGGGGTTCTTCAGCCTCTCTGAAAGATGGGGGCTTGGTATCCATGAAATCCTTGAAACTACTGTACTGATTAGGTGTTGGCCCATGTTGTGCATTCCGACCACCCTAGTTTGCCATCTGGTTGATGGTCTCAGTGAGCAGCCTCTGGCTTTCCACCATCAGCCTCTGGCTTTCCACCATCATTTGCATCAGCTCAGCTGGATTTGGTGGAGGAGGAGGAGGGGGTGGATTCATGTTCGCACGATTTTCCACACCTCAAGTGCCACGAGACATCTGTAAAAACATAGTCAGTGAGCATTGATGATGACAAGATTTGCCTGAAAGTATTCATGAGAATAACTTATAATCATGCCTGAAAGTATTCGAGAGAATAACTTCATAGAAAAAGGCACAATAATTCAATTCCACAAAACAACATCTCCAATCCCAACACATGACACAGATATCCGTAAAATGCACAACAACGAAAAGTATTGTCACAACCAATTGAACATGATATGGTCCAACAACAGTGGGTCCATGAAGTTATTACATCATCACAGTACAGGCCACAAGTCTAAGATCAAGGTTCAGGATTACAACACGATTACAAAAGAACTTGCTGCCAAAGGTCACACTACAAAACATCCTCACAGGGTGACTACCAGCTACCCACTACACTCCAGGCTCGTCGTCCGAGTCAGCGTCCAAGATCGCCTCTCCCTCCTCATCGCTAACCGGCTCGAGCTCCTCATCCTCCACATCCTCGTGCAAGGGTGGTGCAGCCGCGGCCGATCCATCTACCTCCATACCATCATCATCGGCCACGATCACCTGAGGTCCCACCTCTGGATACACTGGTGCATGGCAAGGAATAGGGTGTAGCAAGTTGTTGAGACGGTGAATCTCCAGAAGACCAGCCTCAATCTGATCCTGCAGATAGTTCTCCCGCTCAAGTGACTGGATACGGTGCATCTCCCATGCCCGACACCTGTTCTCCGACACACGGAGTGCAGTATCCCTCTCACGAGTGATCTGCACCAAGCGCTCCTGCACGGTCTCGTCTCTAGCCAACTGACTCATCTGGTCCTGCTTATGATCTCTCTCTCTAATGGCCTTCACCCACTGCTGCCTGCGGTACTCCACAATGTCTTCCCAGTCATTGCGGTCCTTCTAGGCTTGCTCTAGGAGTCTAGCTTGCTTGCGAAACTTGCGAGCACGCTTTCAGCCTTCTGTTGCATCTCCTAAGCCTGGCGAACAGCCACCATCACTTGTGCATAGGTGTCCTCTCGCTGACTGAATAGCTTGAGCACAGCCATCATAGCCCTCATAGCAGGACTAGAGCTCTCAGCTCGCTCTCCTCGACCTCGGACCAACGCACAACCATCAGCCTGCTTCCACAACGCTGCTGCTGGGTCAGCATGGGGAATGGAGGCCGCTGGCCCTCCTGTTAGCTCATCACCAAACCTCTGACAGATGTTGAGCAGCATAGCATGGGCTGCAACCTGAGCCGCTTCCCATGGGGTCTGCCCATCTGAATTGCAGGTCCACCTAGTCCATGCAGGCCTGCCCCCATGTGGTGGGACAACTCGCTACAAAGCAAACCACTGCAAGTCTCCTGTCATGTCCACCTCCCACCAAGAGTACTGAGATGGCTCAGTATATCCCTCTGACTGCAGCACCCTCCAATGCAGAGTAGGAGTGCCAAACTCGCTCAGAAAGGTGTCACTGGGGAGAGGTGAGGCGGGCACGTGCATCTGTGGAAAGGAATAACCAGGGTAAGAGAGGATTAGTTTAAGCAACATTTATTAATTTAAAAGGAGCAATTTTGTAAGGGAAGGAGTAGACAGAATGTATGTATGAATGCGATATGCTGCATGCACGAACCGTACGTCCTCACAAACTATGAAATTAACATTCTAACGGATATACGGTGGCATACATTCGTCTCTCAATACGGTAACTATCGGTTTACACGCGCGCTGTTAGAGTACCTGCAGAAAACTTCATTGCAGCAGAACAATTCCCAATATCTCACTCAACAAAGCAGTAAACTAAGTGCACATTGCTTATACATGCCCACATGCACAAACAACGACACCACAACTACCTGAGAAATTAAATACTTCCCAATTAAGTTTCTTTCGCGGTTGCATGGTTCGACATGTAACCACTCTAGAAAACCACCGCGAACACTCCCCTAGACCGCTGTTTGGACGATCATGCTCTCACAGCTCACACTTACCAGAGCGTAGGTGCGACGTCGCATAATTTAAATCTAGCGACACATGTGGCTAGTTCACATATGAAGGCTACCTCTACCATTAGACCACAAGGTAGCATAGTGCGGTCATCACACATCCATACCTGAGTACTGCCAGAGATGCATAATTAAAACCCCCCAAGTCAGTACTTAAATAGCCACGTAGAGTCCTTATATGGACAAGGAGGATTCGACCACTGGCATAATTTAGGTATTGATTTTCACGATTTATTTAAAAACTCTGTTATTTTTAGTTACACAAACGCTGCATTTATAATGCTGAACTTGCTCCGATACTAGCTGTCACAGAACCGACCAAATTATAAGAGTTCAAGTGTAGAAACGATCAACTCACAATCAAGTTTCCAGACTTGAGCCCATATAATTCCAGTAGTCAACTAAAATCTCGAAGGACTTCAAACCAACTTGCAACAAACCAAGATCGTAATAATTCAACATAATACAACAGATGTTACATAGTCATTCATTGCCAACGAAGCGACACCACATCAGAGTTACTTAGTTATTACAACACAAGTTTTGGAGTAGCGGAAGCAAAATAGTTGACACGCACACTTTTTATAAGTTCTTGTTACTGCCAGAGTCTCATCTCATCCACCAAAAGCATCAGGGTATGAAGTCGCTAGAGAACTGCGCCCAACGGTTAGTCCTCATCCCCAGCGGGATGGAGACAGGTCTTGCAGAAGCCATCATAAAAGACATCATCTGCAACAGGTGGGAATAAACCCTGAGTACGAGGATGTACTCAGCTAGACTTACCCGTCTAACCAAACATAAAAGACACCAAGGATCATGCAAGGCTAAGTATAAGTGTAGCTAGCTTGACTCAGACAATTTGCCAAAAGCTTAAGTGGGTACTACACCATTTATAAAGCATCATATTAATCATCATTAGCCTCCTACTAGATTAGCACCTGGACTAAACACTTCACTTGATTATTACAAACAATAATAACCACATCAAGTTCATCATATGTTCTTCCTTGCTATCATCAACATCATTATCAAGAACCATTGTACTTAGTGATTGCTACGTTTGCCGCTGCTCTGTCAAGTTCTCACTATCCGGGAGAGACGGCGATTTGAATCGATTCCCATCCAGCTGGAGGGTTATTCCTAGAACTCACCCAAGCATCCCCCATCGGAGAGCAAACGGGTCACCTTTGGTACGACTCAGGAATCGCGGCTCCGATCAGCGCCGCACACCGCTAGTGGTAATATATCTGGACAAGGAAAGGGCACAATGCAGTAAGGGCTTCATCACAACTCCTTTACGTAATGCATCAATAGATATAACATAATCAAGTATGCTTTTGAAATTAAAGTGGGAGACTTAAGATGCTCCGGGGCTTGCCTTTCACAAACGAGGCTGGCTCGTGATTAGGGCACTTGACCTCCTCTTCAGGCTCCTCTTGTCTGGCTGGCTGGACCTCCGCCTCCTGAGTGATCTCCGGGCCTTCGTGGTTCACCCGATCGAGCTCGAACGAGGCTGCCGCTTCCGGTGCACCTATTGCATGATGTGTGCATACTAGATGAGGATGAATGCTTGGTAACATGATTAGAACTTCACTGGACACTAATTTACTGAGTAAGCTTCCATTACAAGCTCACAAAAGATTACCAACTTAACTAACAAGACTCAGCAAGTTAAACCCTTAAACAGCAACAACCAAATAACAGAGCAGCTCAAGGAACATTTCATAACTATTGCTATACAGATCCAACAAACATGAATGAGGACATTCTGGAAAGCTTATGAAATTGTTTGCATTTCATATTTAGATATCATAGCGAGATTCACCAGTTAAACAGGTCAACTAAACAAAGTTTCAGGATCTGTTCCAGAAAAACAGAAAGCACCTAGTTCGGAACTCAAGTTGGAAGAGCCATAACTTTTAAACTACTGGACCAAATGATCCCAAATTTAAACTGCAGGTAGCTCAAAAAGTTTACAACATCTTTGATTTAAGCAAGTCTTTCAGAAAACCAAGTTATCATCAAGCAAAGGTCAGATTACTCCCTTGCTGTCCAGAACAGCTATAAACCTTCAACTAATTATTTGATGATATGGCAAAAACATATTTAGTGCCAACCAAGTGGCTTATACCTTATAAGCACAAGCATAACGTAAGATTACTAGAACATCACAAGTTGACCACTATACATATAATAACAAGGCATTTATTAATTTAACTTCATAAAAGGACATAATTACAAGATACCAGCAAAAGTACTCAGAAAAATCTACAAAAATTACAGAAGCACAAGCATGGCATCTGGACACTACCATAAAATTTTCAGAGCAATTGCACATGCCAAACTTAAGATAAGTAATTAACATGTAACAAGGTGCTTATTTCATAAATTAAGAAACATTGCATAGATAGTGTCAAACAACAGATTTCAGATTATTTACATGCTACTTATTACTATAAACAAGCTTGACACCAAAGGAGAACACCAGCATAAGCTTCAAACATTTATTATGATTTAAATATGAAATCAAGCCATAGTATTAACATAAATTACAGCAATTGGAGCAGTATATCAAAAGATATGAATTTACACATAATTAACAAGATTAATTCATAACAATTATTTTTCACAGAAAACATGGTGCATGCTATATTTTTATTAAAAACTAGCCATCTCATGGATTATCACAAAAGAGCTCAGAAACTGAAGATATGATTTTTGCAAGATTGCAAGAAATCTAGATTTTAAATAAAAGAGAGGAGGGAGCCGTTGTGTCACTAACAGCGGGACCCGCGTGTCAGCGACCCAGAGAACAGAGGACACACTCGCCGGCGAATGCTCGCCGACGGTGAGCTTCTCCAGTGGATCCAAGGGCACCAACATGATCCTTGAGTGATTCCGCACCGATAGAGGTAGGTGGCTCTAGGGTTTGAGCAACGGAGAGGGGTCGCCGTCGGCCATGGCGGCACGGCGGAGCTACATCGGCTTACTCTGGCCATCTCCGACCGGTAGAGCGTCGTTGAAGGGCGGCTTAAGCATCAGTAAGACAGCGCGGAGCTTTCTAGGTAGAAATGCCTAACCCTAATGGCTCCAGTGAGTCTGCTCACGTGCGGGGTGCTCGTCGGCGGTGAGCTCGGCGGTGGGGTGGCCGTGTTCCCGCGCGACGGTGGCACCAAGGCCAGAATGGCGTGGCACAAACCACAACCGAGACCTAGGCAGACTCTAACGCGACTCGGAGAGAAGAAAGAAGATAAGGACGGAGCAGTGGTGAGTTTCGCCGGAATCGGGGTCGCGACGGCCGTGAAGCCGACGACGGCAATCTCGCGAAATGTGGCTCACCTGAGGGAGATCTCATCCAACCAAGAGGTGGAGGAGATGGAGGAACTCGAGGCGGACTTGGAGACACTCGGAGGAGAGGTGAGACGCGAAGACGAGCACACGAGAAGCTCGTGGAGCTCTCGGCGACAATGGTGATGGTGTTTCCGCCGTCGGAGTCGCGAGAGAGAGAGAGAGAGGGAGAGAGTGGACGAGTGCTGGCGAGTGCGGGGTGTCGTGGCATCCATGACGGCATCGACGACCTGACGAGTGGGGCTAGCGCCGACGTACAGTCGCCAAATGGCAGCCAGGTGCTGCGCTGGTCGGCCACGACGGCGAGCACGGCGTCCATTCAGACACTGCGATACTCGTGTGATAGAGCAACTTCGTTGATGATTAACTCCCAAACCGTGGCGAATTAGGAGATGATGTAGTTGACAAAGTTGGAGTACTAAACGAGTTCTACAAGATTGTCAACTGGAGCAAGGACCAAATCATCCCGGATGAAGAGATACGATGCTTCCAAAACCGATCAAGCAAACTGGTGGCGCCAGGACTTAGCAAAATTTTGCTAAGTGCCAAAACAGCACCCAAAACTGCCTTGCAAGCACTTTTTGAGCATGATGTGATCATTTTCATGAGATGACCATGAAACAACTTTTGTTCCTTATAAAATTTTCTATAACTTTGATTTATGAAGGTTTGACATGCAAACAATTTATGATCCACTTTTTAAAAGCCCAAGCAAAAGAGGGTTTTAGGGCCTATAAGTGAAAGTATGACTTAGGTACTTAATTTGGAGATGTGACCAACATGAACATTGTTCCAAAAGTTGAGTTAAGCATAGATGAACTATTTACCAAGGCATAGAACACAAACATGAGCATGGCACAAGCAACCATAAGCATAGAAAGCATATTTAAGCAAGTTAAATCGTACTTTTGCATAAAATGACATGACCCAAGGTAAATGATGATCATGGTATGCTTATGAGATGATGATGCTCATGTGATGCATGTGAAAGAATGCAACCATAACACTGGGGTGTTACACGAGCAGTGTCTCGTTGGGTGGCTTGTCGACCAGGTCTGTTCCGACGCTCGGTGTGTCAATGTCTTGGATAAAAACACCTTACGGAATCTGGGCCCAGGATGATCCTATCTTTGACAGCGCATCTACTGCTTGATTCTTGTCCCGGACCACATGTATGTACTCTATTCCATAAAAATTCACTTCCCATCTGCGGATCTCCTTGCAGTATAGATCCATTTTCTCATGAGTCGTATCCCACTCTTTATTTAGCTGTTTAATGACCAGGGCAGAGTCGTCGTAGACGTAAAGGCACTTGATTCCTAGTTCAACGGCTAATCGGATGCCGTGCAAGCATGCTTCGTACTCGGCGACATTGTTGGATGCCGCCGGGAAGAGGATCCTAAGGATGTAGCGATGTTTGTCCTTGTTTGGTGAAATGAAAAGGATCCCGGCGCCAGCTCTGTTGATGTTTAGGGACCCGTCAAAGATCATTGACCAGTGATCGGAGATATCTAGAGCGGGTGGTGCGTTGAGATCTGTCCATTCTACGATGAAGTCGACCAGGGCTTGAGACTTGACGGTTGTACAACTCTAGAAATCTAGCAAAAATGGGCATAATTCCGTAGCCCATTTTATAATTCTGTCATTGGCATCCTTATTGCGCAAGATATCCCCTAACGGAAAGCTCATAGTTATTAAGACGCGATGACCATCGAAGTAATGTTTTAACTTCCTTGAAGTGATTAGGATGGCGTAGATTAATTTTTTTATCTGGGGTATCTTGTCTTGGACTCATTTAGGACTTCGCTTATGAAGTAAACTGGTCGCTGGACTTTGTAGACGTGGCCTGGTTCGTCCCGTTCCACTATGAGCACCGTAGAGATGACCCGATCAGTTGCTTCTATATAGAGGAGTAGGTCCTCGTTAGGTTGAGGCACGGTGAGAACGGGTGGTGAAGTGAGGAAAGTTTTGAGTTGCGCAAATGCGGTGTCAACTTCTTCTGTCCAGGAGATTTTTTCCGATGCTTTCAGTACTTTGAAGAAAGGGAGCCCTTTCTCTCCTAGCCTAGAGATGAACCGGCTAAGAGCAGTCATGCATCCCGTGAGCTTTTGAACGTCTTTTATGTTTCTAGGTGGTCGCATATCGAGCACCGCCTTGACCTTTGAAGGGTTTGGTCGTATTTCGTCGCCGTTGGATATTTTAAACGCAAACAGAAAAATCCACAAGCACACGGATACTGATGTAGCTTTCACCCAGGAGTATTCCAGAGTATCGATTTTCCACAGGGAACGTGAGTGTACTAATTAAGATTCAAGATCGCCCAAGGATAACTATATAATTATTTTTGGTGGGAAGAGAGGAAGTTTTCTGAGAGTTCTCTAGTTGATCCAAGAATCAAGAATTACTTCAAAGATTATTTATTTCAGGACATCAGAACACTAACCACAGAAAGAGATGAGAAGGGGGCTAGGAAGCTCTGACTATGGTCCTACAAACACTGATCCGAACGAGGTGGAATACGTCGACCGTTAGGGCTGTCACTACCCTAGGGTTACCACAACAATCCGCAGGATTGGGTGCAATTCCAGGTAATTGCAAGACTAAACACCACGCCTAATCTATTAATTACTACTCTAGCATTGCAAAGACTAGAGCACTTGATGCAAGCGGGAATCCAATAAATAACTTGAATGTAAATAAAAGTAATTAAAGAACTCAGGAATTATGAATTAAGAACTTGGAGAACGATGAAGAACGAACCAGTTGCTGCAAAAGTACAATGTTGAGGAAGATTTGACAGATCCGGCTCCCCTTCCGCTCTCCTCTTCTCTCTCCCTATTTTCTAGATTACAACTAGAACTAACTAGAACTAGAACTAGATGAACTAGAACTAGAACTAGATGAACTAGAGGGATCCTCTCTACTTGGATGAATAATTGAAACCCTAGCTTTGATTCTGTAGAAGAGGTATGTTCTCCAGGGGCCAGGGGGCCTGCTTATATAGCCCCTCCAAATGAATGTGGGCCGTCGGATCAAACCGACCTTAATCGCACGGTTTTCCTTAATCCTTTAGATCGGTGGAGCATGATCCGCGAGACGGAGCCTGATTGGCTCCTGTAGCTAGGCGGGCACCCTAGGGGGGAGGGCGGGCGCCCTGCCCCCGGGCCCGCTCGGCCTCCCGTTCGTTCCCGTGGCTTCTGGAGTCTTCTAGATGATAGAAAATTGCCGCACACGTTAATATCTCTATGTAAACCCAACGTGTGGGCCTTTCCTCCGTATTTCCTGATAACCCCCTGCAGAAATAGACAAACACCAAAACTCAATTCTATCAGATGAAACCCTAATTTTGGATGTTGGTTGCATATGGGTCCTTTTCCATGATTAGTTGGCGGTTAAATGTGAGCATTAAGGACCATCAACAGTCACGACTGACGACGTTACCGAGCAGTATGCGGAAGGGAACCCCAAAGATACATTTTTTGGGGTTAAGTTTCCATTTGTATTTGTTTAGCGCTTTAAATGTGCGGTCTAAGTTGTCGATTAGAGTGCTAGCGTCTCTGGTTTTGACGACAACGTCGTCAACGTAAGCCTCGACAAGGTCATCGTGTATCTCGTCGTGGAGGCACTGCTGAATAGTGTGTTGATAGGTGGATCCGGCATTTTTTAGTTCGAAGGACATGGTGGTGTAGCAATATGCACCGAAGGGAGTGATGAAGGAGGTTTTAAAATGGTCGTCTTCTTTTAATGAGATCTAGTGATAACCAAAGTAACAATCGAGAAAAGAGAGTAGTTCGCATCCGGCCGTTGAATCGACCACCTCGTCTATGCAGCGGAGACCAAAAGGATCCTTAGGATAGTGTTTATTAAGATCAGTGTAATTGACGCACATTCTCCATTCATTTTTCTTTTTTCTTACAAGGACCGGATTGGCGAGCCAATAGGGGTGATACACTTCTTTAATAAACTCGGCTGCTAAAAGCCGTATAATTTCTGTCCTAATAGCCTCCCTTTTGTCACGAGCAAACCATCGTAGCTTCTGCTTGATAGGTCTTACAGTCTTCGAGACGTTTAAGGAGTGCTCGATCAGGCTTCGTGGGACGCCGGGCATGTCCGCGGGTTTCCACGCGAAAACACTTACGTTGTCCCTTAGAAACCTGACGAGCGCGTCTTTCTATTTGGCATCCAGATTGGCTCCGATGAGGGCCGTTTTCTCTAGACTGCCGTCGACCAGTTGGACTTCCTTGTACTCCTTGGACTTGGTGCTTTTTCTTGGAGTCTCCTGTTCGGGTAGTTTGAGCTGGTCGGGTGAGACTTGTGTTGCTTGTATCACTGTTTCTGCCATCCGAATCGAGAGGTCGATTGCTTCGGTGATCTTGAAGCTTTCCTCCTCATAGGTGTATGTCGTGTAGACGTTGCCTATGACGGTCAGGACGCCCTTCTCGGTTGGCATCTTGAGGACCAAGTATGAATAGTGTGGGACTGCCATAAACTTGGTGAGAGAAGGATGACCTAGAATAGCGTGGTAGGTTCCATCGAAGTCAGCGACCACGAAGTTCACGAATTCTGTGTGAAAGTGGTCTGGCATTCCGAACTAGATAGGAAGCATTACCTGACCAAGAGGTACTGTGCTTTGGCCTGGCAGGACGCCCTAGAACTAGGCTTCATATGGTTTCATCTGTGCCGGAGTTAGCTTGAGAGCAGGCAAGTTGTTGCGAAACAAGATGTCGATAGAGCTACCACCATCCACGAGCACACGCTCGAACCTGACGTTGTTGATGCATGGGTCTAGGATCAATGGAAAACGTACTAGTTCTGGGATGGCGGCCCATTGGTCCTGCCTGTTGAAAGAGATCTCTCGGTGCGACTAGGAGGGGAATTTAGGGTCAGCAATCGAACCATCGGCGCTGTCCACATTTAGGCAAGCCCTCTTGAGGAGTTTTCTTTCTCGTTTCGACTCGATTGGGACCTTCCCTCCAAAAATGGAGTGCACTACGTCAGTTGGGTTGACGTATTGATGTCGTGGGTCCCTATCCTGGTCATCGTCTTTGTCTTCTTGACTGCGTCTGTCATGTTTCCCAGTTTTCTTGGTGGCGTCTCCCTAAGCAGCCCGCTATGCATATATGCTTTTGAGGACACGACATTCTTCCATCGTGTGGTTAGACTTGGGATGGAGTTGGCACGGTCCTTTCAGCGTCTTGTTGTAGTCTTCCTGATAATCCTGTCGTCCGTTGGAACGCTTGACTGTGTTTACCTCGTGATCGCTGTCGCGAGGTCGCTTGCCTCTCAAGTCATCACGGTTATCGCAGCGCCTATCCCACTCTTCTCGGTGGTCGCGGTTGTCGCCATGGCGGGGGTTCCAGATGTCGAAGCGTCCACGACTATCGTCTCGTTGGGGAGGCTGCTTGGCTCCTCGAACATCTTCTCGGATGAGCTTTTCTGTGTCATCGGCGTCGGCATAATTCTTGGCTGTGGCGAGAAGTTCGGCGACCATAGTCGGTCTCTTGCGTAGTAGCTTGCTTCTTAAAGCTTCATGGAAACGTAGGCCTTTGATGAAAGCCGATATTCCCTCGTCGTGGGAAATTTTTTGAATCTTGAGGCGCATATCCGAGAAGCATCGGATGTAGTCGCGCAGGGGCTCATTCTTCCTGTCCCTTATCCTCTCAAGGTCATATTTGTTTCCAGGCTGCTTGCAGGTAGCAATGAAGTTATGTATGAATGCCTACCGCAATTCCTCCCATGAATCAAAAGAGTCTTTAGGTAAACCGAGGAGCCATTGGTGGCCAGCTTGGTCGAGCACGACTAGGAAATAATTTGCCATGACGTGCTCGTCTCCTGCTGCTGATCGGACTACGATCTCATAAAGTTTTCGGGGTTCTCCTTGCCGTCATACTTTTTAAGCTTCTCGAGCTTGAAATTGCGGGGCCATACGACTTGCCGAAGATGTGAAGAGAACTGTTTTAGGCTGGGTGCCATGAGCTGCATCGTACTCGATGCGTCGCACGTTTTCATGTATCGCTCTATCAGTAATGCGCCTGTTGATGCGCTCACGAGCATCCCTATGAGAGAGGTTTTGCCATAGGTCCCGGTCTTGGTCCACCTCCGGATCACGTCCACGTCTCTGCTCGTGGTAATTGCCAGCGTCCTGACCACGGTTGTCACGATGGGTGTCCTTCCTGCGGTTGTTGATGGGTGAACGGCTACGACGATGTCCGCTGGGTCGCGGTGAGGCCCGGCTGCGATGAGTCTGGTCAGAGGTGGCCTCCGTGTAGGAGATGGCTTGGACCCTTTTGAGTAGAGTAGTGGTCTGTCCCATCGTGGCGATCAAATGTGCCTGTATGTTGGACCGAACACCCTGATATTCTGGAGTATCTGTGAGTCGATCATGGTTTGCCATGGCGACGGCTACATTGGCGCTTAGTGTCTTGAATACTTATTGGTTTCTGACCATGTCGAAAGCATCATCAAGGTTGTTTGGGCTCAGTTGCCACTGCTCCTCATCTGCTCGTCGCTGAGCATGATCAACGTTGCGCTGTTCGCGTTGCTGTCTTTGTTCATCGGTTTCGCCATCAACGACTGGTTCGTCATTGCTGACGTTGAAAACCAGATCTCCTCGTCGAGGTTGAAAGACCAGAAAGCGGGAAAAACCCGGGGGGTAAGGCGGGAGATCCAAGTCATAATCTTCGTCCTCGGGGTGTAAAACCTCGATAGAGACAGAGCCTGTGCTTGAATTTGTGCTGTTTGTCTTGTCTTCCGGCAGAGTGCGGATGGAGACCATATTGACGAAGTGATGGGCTGTTCACTCGGTTTGTCATGGCGACAAGCCCATCTTCCTGAATAGGGATCGAGTATGTTGTGAAGCCTGGTCAGCCGCGTTACTTAGACCATGAGGAAAATTCTCGTCTGGAGAGGCTGTCTTGAGCTTGACAGTTTGTCCCTCGGGTGTTGCTGTTACCGTCGAGGACATGCCCAGTCATTCGTGCGTGGTGGCACGAGTTGGTCGATGGGAGTCGAAAAAATTTGATACCGGTGCTCGATTAGGCTGGCACGAAATCGAATCCACCAGATTGGAGGCTTCAAGAAGCTTGTGGTCGGTGCGATTGATGGCTTGAAGAAGATCCGTATTGTCGACTCGTTTTCCCTTGTAACGAGGAAGCGGAGGTCGGGCCCTTAGAGTCTTAGTGGTCGTGGTCGGTGTGATCGGGATCATCACCTCTGTTGTTTCAGATCAGATCTGAGTTTCTTCCAGAGTCGTGGTCGTAAGGCTGCCGACATGAGTCGTCCAAGTGATCTGGCCAACGGTGAACATGAGACCTTTGGCCACAGCAGCGGAAGCTAGGATGATGACCATCTTGTTCGTCTGGGAAGCTATACGCATACCTGGCGTGCCACTGTTGACAAAAGCTGGTCGGTAGTCTACCTTAGGGTATACCCACGGTAGTAGTTTATCGGTAGACAGGTGCGCAAGCTACGAACTTGATGGTGACGCAAGACACAGACAAGGATTTTCTCTAGGTTCGTCTGATTGTATTGCTATGTGTTGAATTGAATTGTCTAAGGGGGGTCCCTTGCCTCTCTTTATATAGTCCAGCGGGCAGGGTTACAGATCTGGAAACTAATCCTAGTCGGTTACAATTGCCATAGATAATGCGATATCAATTCCTATTCTAACCGACTAGAATCCTACTTTATCCCTACGTCTTGTTTCCTTGCGCGAAAACTCCGATCAGCTGGATCAAGCTTTGAACCGTCTCATGATGGACCAAGTCTCCAGGTCCAAGTCTGGCTGTAAGGGTATAGGGGTTTATAACCCCACAAAATCTTCATTTGCCAAGTTTATGTTGATGATATTATTTTTGGCTCCACTAATGAAGATCTTTGCAAAGAATTTGGTGATTTGATGTCCAAGGAGTTTGAGATGTCCATGATTGGGAAGCTATCCTTCTTCCTAGGATTTCAAGTCAAGCAAATGAAGGAATGAGTCTTCATCTCTCAAGAGAAGTACACTCAAGATCTTCTCAAGAGATTAAAGATGATGGATTGCAAGCCAATCAAGACTCCCATGGCAACAAATGGGCACCTCGACTTGGATGAGGGAGGTAACCCGGTTGATAAAACTCTCTATCGCTCCATGATAGGAAGTTTACTTTACCTCACTGCATCTAGGCCCGATATCTTGTTTAGTGTGTGTATGTGCGCAAGATATCAAGCTATGCCTATGGAATCTCACTTGATTGCCATCAAGAGAATTCTTAGGTATCTAAAATACACATCCTTCCTAGGTTTGTGGTATCCCAAAGGTGCAAGATTCCAACTTGTAGGGTATTCTAATTCAGATTAGGCCAGGTGCCGCATTGATAGAAAGAGCACATCCAGAGGGTGCCACTTCCTAGGTAGATCACTTGTCTCTTGGATGTCAATGAAACAAAATAGTGTTGCCTTGTCAACGGTCGAGGTAGAATACATTGCCGCCGGTGCTTGTTGTGCACAAATTCTATACATGAAACAAACTTGGCTAGAATATGGAGTAGTTGTACACAAAGTACCTTTGTTGTGTGACAATGAAAGTGCCGTAAAACTTGCAAACAACGCAGTTCAACACAGCCACACTAAGCACATTGACATTCATCATCACTTCCTTATGGATTATGTTGCTAAAGGTGATATATCCCTAGAGAGTGTGGGGATAGAAAATCAATTGGCGAATATCTTCACAAAACCCCTAGATGAAGCTAGATTTTGTATGTTGAGAAATGAACTAAATATGCTTGATCTTTCTAACTTCACTAAAAAAATGAAGTTGTGTGTTGTTCTTGTAAATAGATTTTGTTTTGCACATCATGCATACCAAAAATGAAAAACAAAAAGATTGTGAGTAGGGCTTGGTTTAACATGGTTAAGATAACCCCCATGTGTGTGTGAAAAAGCTTAACCTTGGATCAAACTTAACAAGCATTAGTTTACTTTCAAGTATTGCATTGCACTTCATATCATATGCATGCTTGTTGATTTGTCATTTTTTTGGTTATGCTTTGAGCATCCGCTGTGTTTGTCCATTGATAGGGGAAGCATTCAAAGCTCATCATGATTTAGACCCCTAGCTCTATGGCCACACGATGCTCCTTGGTGCTTTCATTCGACTATTTTCATAAAAACTACTAAGCCTATGGCTAAATATTTGTGAAAATTTGAGGGTTTGAGAGAGGTCACTCGTACCAGTTCCAATTAGTGTTTATTTGAGTCTTCGGATAGTTGGCACTTGGTTGGGTGAAAGTCGGGCGAAGGTTTTTGTTGAAAATATGGGTAAAGGTGCACCGGACGCTGCACTGGAGGCACCCCCAGTGCGTCCGGTGTAGTGGGTCTCCTATTCTGCACCCACTGGACCCGCGCACAGTGCGCTGAGCGCGTCCAGTGTGGTGCGTCTGGTGTATCCTAAGGCGTGCCTTGCGGCACCGACGCTAGGCGAGCATCCGGTGGCCTGCGTCTGGTGCACGCGTGTTTTGGTTGCTCTCTATGTGTAAGACCGGTGGGCACCGGACACGTCCGGTGCCAACTTAAGAGCGTCCAGTGCCCCCGCGATGGCTGATATAAACTGAGGGTCGCGTGATCTGTACGACAGTTTTCTTGTTTCTTCTCCGCGATCACGCCAAGGCCAGTAGCAAACCCTAGTCACCGGAGATTGCCTGCGCCGCCGCGACAACTCCTCCCCTCTGTGATCTCTCTCTTCTCTGGCGTCAAGAAGTCACCACTGGTGCTTGCCTCCTCCCTTGCGCCCCCAAGTTTCTTTCTCACGTGGATTCTAGGATTTGGGGTGAGTTGCTTGAACCCTGCCCTCAAGGTGTTTGGTTTAATGCCAAAACGGATTTGAACGTGGTTCTTGACGACGTTCTTCTTCGTTCTACCTTTACAGCACCTTGAGGCCCTGATTCGTGTTCTTCGATGGTACCCGACGTCATCTTTCATCTAGAACGTGTCTAGTCGTAGGTTGTAAGCCGTTCTAGTCTTTTCTCATCTATTGCTTGCGATCTTTAGGGCTTTCTCTCCTCTAGCTATTATGTTTGCTTATATATACCCTACCTATTCTATCTCTTGCAGCACGTGGGTCTCAGATTGGCAGTTTGACAGTGTCAGTTGAACTCGGGGCCAAGCCCACGAGTACGGATTGAGGCCAAGCCTCTTGAGTGTCAGTTGTCTATGTGTGTTTGAGAGTTCTTGCAATGGCACGTTGCAAGAATGTCAGTGGTCCAACAGCAGGCAGTGGTGGCACTCCTGGAGGCGATGGGGGAGATGATAGACCCCGTCGTTTTATAGCTGTAGAGAAGGGTAATGGGAAGAAAGTGCTAGCTAAGAAGAGGAAGGCTACCGATCAAGAGGCAGAGATTGCTGAGGCAGTTGCAACAGCAGCAGAGGCAGCAGAGAGAGGTGGACGCTCAGGAGCTCTTCGGATTGGATCTGATCTCATGCCCGCTCAGAGGTGTGTAGTTCTTGAGACTGAGCAGGGACACGGGACTCCACCTGGCACCATCATGCTAGGAGGACGTCCTGTCAGGATAGATGTCTGAGAGCCTGGACACGAGGAGGCAGAGGCAGAGGAGACAGAGGTAGAGGCACAGGTAGAGGGACAGGTAGAGGCATAGCCAGAGGTGCAACCCCTTCGCAGGTCGACTCACGCTCGTACCCAGGATGCCTCTAGGCCTGGTACGCAGCGTTAGTCATCTTCGGCTGCTCGCTCCACCCCAGCACAGCCCACTCTAGCTTCTAGCTCCAGCCTAGATTCACAAAGATTACACCCGAGCACCTACTCGTGAGATCCAGGAGGTGAGGTTCGCTCCTTTCCCTACTTGGTTTCCAGCTGCTAGAGATCAGAGGGCTCACACCAGGTTCTATACAGTAGTCCAGGAGGACATGTACATGGCGTTTGTTCATAGTCAGACCAAGTTCAGGGAGTGGAGGGTACTGGACCTAGAGGTGCTAGGGAACGTGGTAGGTCAGGATATCAAACAGTATTTCAGTTACCTACCAGGTCTTCCTAGTCTTCTTGCTTTGCCAGGCACCTACGTTGAGGAGTGGGTGCGTGAGTTCTATGCATCAGTATGGATTGCCCCGACCACAGTTATATCCACTATGCACTGGCAGGCATAGAATACAGAGTGACAGCTCAGCGAGCCAGAGAGACTTGGGGTCTGACAGCTTATGACACCAAGATTCACCAACTTTGCTATGGCAGCTTTGAACCTCCTTGTTGACCACATGGTGGTGAGCTTCCCCCTATTGATTTTATTTTACCGTGCATTCGTCAGCCATTTATAGAGAGTTCCAGTCAGTCAGTTGGAGGTCTTACCCGTCCTGCTCCCATTTTGGATTTTGTGATGAGGAAGACACTTCTCCATAGGCCTGGCAACCGTGACGGCTTTTCCAGGATACATTAGTGGCTGATAGCCCATTTGGTTATTCAGCAGGAGTTCGACATTTGGGATTTGATTGTTTCTGAGATTGAGGATACCATCACTGAGGATTCAGGGGTCGTTGTCAGCTACCCTATGCACACTGGATCACTTTTCTTATTCTTCGTGCTAGGGCAGACCCTCTTCCACCTCAGTCTGCCACCTTCTCACAGCTTGTATTGGATTCTTCGACAGGGTAGGACATCTCATTCTCTTACAGTGCTCTGACTGGCCAACCTACTCCACCTCCTCAGCAGGCTCCTACAGCCTTTACCTTGCTAGTCACCACTACCAAGCGTTTGTCGTCGTCCATAGCATCGTCTGAGCAGCTAGCACCGTCTTCTATAGTTCCAGAGACCTCAGTGACACACTAGTAGGAATGTGATCATTAGTGATGATTCTCTCATGACGCTGGTTATCTTCGACACAGAATGGTATCTTATTATGTTGAAATTTTCATCTTCGTCATAAGTTACAAGTGACGAAGATTATCCTTAAAAATTAATGACGAATTTATTAGGAGTGTCATATAACAAATTAGGAAATCGACATAGATCGTGTTGATCGTGGGTTGCATTCGAATGATGAAATGTATTCATCACATATGAGATATGATATCGTCATAGATAATTTACCTCGTTTTGCCCATCGATTGACGAAACATATTCATCACAAATCATTTTTGATATTTTGGTCACGCGCTCCACAACAGCTTGACACTTGACAGATGTTGGTTTTTGTAGATGGCCCAAACAATAGGTGGCACCAACAACATGTACAAATGACACAACTACCTTTAGACAAGTGATAGCATGCACATATGACATAGAAGATAATATTTATAAGGCATATATTGCTTATATTGTGCTATTAAAGCTCCTGGTTCACAAACCATTCTAGACTAGAGTAGTTCAGATGACATTTCATCCATCCATCCAAAAGATCTACTGGTGGCATCCCTAAGTGCTCCACATGCCACTACCAGTTCTCAATAACATTTAAAACTCCTATATACATATATCTATAGATAGGCCAAGCATCAAGCAGTCTTCTACTTCTTCATTTCCTCCAGGTCCGCCTTCAGCTGTGCGATGACTTCATCCTTCTTCTTGGACTCTTGTTCCAGCATGAAGAGTCTAACTTCATTTTTGAAGAACATTTCGTCCAGATTGCCTATGGTATTCTGCATTTTCTTTTGAACTTGGACTTTCTCGTCAAACTTGTTCTCAAGAGCTTCCAGACTCTGCTGCATTTTTTTGTGTTGTGCTTCAAGCTGAAAATTGAATGCAAACAAATGAAGCATGAATTGATACTGAAAACTATATACAAGCATGCAAATTATAACCTGAGAATTCATTGCAAACAACTGAAGCTTAGTCTTTTAAATAAACTGAAAATTCATTGCAACCCTATGATGATTCACAATTAAATCTACAGAATACTACTTGATTTTGAATTATGATTACATAGTACATAAATTTTGCATCATACTAGATTTTGAATTCTGCATCATAAATTATAACATTTAAATCAATTTAGAGTACATACAGATGAAATGTGCAAAAATTTCAGAGTACATAATTTCTGCATCATACTACTTGATTTTGTTATACGTTTGTGCAAAAAAAGTCAGCAAACTAAGCATCTTATAAATAAGAAGAAATGCCTTCATCCTGGTACACAGATGTACTCATGCATCTTATAGTATTTGATTAATAAGATGAACCAACAAAGGTACCACTACATCTTCTATGATCATTGACTTAAAAACGGCATGCCTAATTACACGCTGAGTACATTAACTGAAACTAATCTCACCTCAATCTGGAAACTAGCAATGAGAGGAAACCCTAATCTCACCTCGAGGACGATAGCCGGTGCTGCAGGCAACTTGGCTTTCGAGAACTTGGTCGAGTGCGCAGTGACCGAAGACCTGCCAGGTAGGTCAACGTCGGAGGCGGCGGCGCTCTGGCGCGCCTTTCCAGCCCTCGTCTTCTTGTCTTGGCCAGAGACAAACCTACCTGTGGTTGGGTCGCGCCGCTGCAGGAGCGCGCGTTTGGCATGTTGTGGATTCTTCTTGTCTCCCTTCGCCATGAGGCAATGCGGCATCGACCTGGGAGATGCGGCGGTGGCGGTGGCGGTGGCGGCGGAAGTGGAAGCGGAAGCGGGTGCAGGTGCAGACGATTGGGGATCAAATGTGCCTGAGGAGCCGAGTGTTTCGTCTCAGGTTCTATTTAGACATATGCAGGGATGTTGTGTCTATATTGAACTATGCTTAGTTCTTATCGAACACACTTGTATAGTGCAATGGTAATCACTGCCTAGCTTGAACCATGCCCTCCTGGGTTCAAAGTTCGTAGGAGGCAGACTTTTTAATGTTTATTGACATTTTTTATGAATTCTTTTATTGCATTTTCTTTTCTTTATTTAGAGTGTAAATTGCTTTACCTCACATTTTTCAATAATTCTAATACCACAATGTTGTTAAAATAAATTGATACCAATTTTTACAAAAGGATTACTCATTAATGAATTTATTTGTTACTTTAGTAAAGAATAAATGGTAAAAATACCTAAGGTTACTAGGAAAATCTGAAAACTTGCATGGACACTTCATTTTGGTGTATAATGTGGTAAAACAAATTTCAAAACATTTTGACAAAGGGTTGATGCATATGCTCACAGAGTCATCCATGGCTCACACTTATACTTGTCCCTATGTAATATATGTTAATCCGTTGAGGGGAAGTGTACTAAAACTATCTCCAAATCATTTGAATTTTTTTTGGGATGATCATACAGCATAACAAGCTGTCCAATACAAAATAGAAACAAAACATTTCAAAACAATTATATTAATTACCCAAAGGATAGGAAAAATAGTAAACATCACATGTTTTGGAAAAACAAAAATCATGCCTCCTGTAGTGTTCGAACCCGGGAGGGGTGCCCCTAAATCAACAGGCATTACCGCTACGCTACTCAAGTGAATTCAAGTGAATTCAGTTATCATCCAATGCAATTTTATTTTACTTTATAGATCCTTATTTTTCTAAAAACAGAGGGCACGATTAGACCCACGCACGATCGTACTTGGGTCCTTGGACATAAACAAGTTCGAGTCTTGACGACCCGACGGCGCTGGAGAATCGTACGTGGTGATCTAGGGCATCGATCGAGCGTTTTTGAAGAACAACGCCGGCAGAGCAGCGGCGTCACGGGCAGAGCAGCGGCGTCACGGGCACAGCAGCCGCGACCGTGGGCACAGCAGCGGCGTCGTGGGCAGAGCAATGGATCGCGGGCAGAGCAACAGCAGCCGTGGACAGAATAGCTGCTTCGCAAGCAGGGTTGCAAGGTTTGTTGTATTTTTTTGTACAGTAATGTTTGATGTGTGCGTGAAGATTGCTTCATATACGCATGTGTTCGTTCTAAATTTGAATCATGTTCAGAATAATAACATTGTGTATAACATGTTTTATTTAAATTAATTTTAAATTCTTGTTGATCAATTACGACATGTGTTCTTACATGTTTATTTTATTGTCGAAATAGATGGACAAAAGTTGGGTTTTTGCTCACACCTGTATATATGCAAGGAGTTGAAGAGTTTATGAAATTTGTGAGTAAAAGATACCCCGAAGATGCACACATTCGTTGTCTATGCTTGAATTGTCTTAATCAAAGGTTGCGACCTCACACTGAAGTAGAAACCCATATACACATTTTTGAAATGTCAGCTACATACATAAGGTGGATTCATCATGGGGAGTCCGCTGAAGTTGAGGTTACAGAGCAGGAGGATGAAGGACGTGAAGATGACTTTGGGATACATGTGGATATGGACGATGATGTTTACGATGATAATCATGGAGTACTTGAGATGATGGGTGAACTCTATGCAGCGGCAGAGGAGATGGACCCAGTGCAAATCAAACTGAAGAAGTAGATGCGGTTGAGGCATTCAAGGCCCATACCAGCTCCAAACATGGCCTTCAAGGCCTGGCAAGAGAAGCACTTGTAACAGTTCTCATCTTATGTCATATCTCATCTTTTCATGGACGAAGCTAGCGGTGGGGCTAGGGGGGCTCTAGCCCCCCCTACCGCTGCTGATTCAGTGGAGCTCCTAGTGTTTTTGCTTCTAATTTTAGACACAAATTTATAAGGTAGGGTGGGCTGAGACTTTATTTTTAGATATATTTTGTGAATTAATATAAGACTACTTCAAGCTAATATATATTTTTTCTATTGTGAGCGGTTATAGTAAAGTTAAGTCGATGTAGCAATTTTGTCTAGCTCCTCCTACAATTTTTTCTGGCTTCGTCCCTGCATCGTTTGTGATTTGCATCTTAACATGGCACTGTCATTTCTCAATGCTATTTCAGTTTGACATGGACCTTTTGAGGGCTGAACCTGTTGCTGATGGTGAGACATCAGCATCCAGTGTGGAGGTCGTGTCCAAGGTGCTCTCAAAGAACAGCTCACACATTTTCCTGAAGAGTGTTGGGATGAAAACACCCACATCGTCCAAATCATCATAATCACATGAAAGCGAGCTTCGGGAACAACTTGCAGCTGAAGCAGCGGCTGCTGTTCAAGGTGAACTCGACATGCTCAAGAAGAAAAGTGAAGCAGCCGAGGAACAGCTGGCGAGGACACAAAACGAGCTGGAGGAGTATAAGAAGATTACAAATAAGAATAGCAAGGAGATGGAGGAGAACAATGCGCTCATCAGGAAGCTCTTGTCCTTCCATGGTAACGCTTCTTCTTCGACATGAGGGCTACTAGTCACAGCTGTTGTGGGTGGTCAGAGTTCCTGTGTTATTATGTTTCCTGTTCATTTTGGGTACTCAGAAACTTAAGTTACTTGTGGCTGGCAACTTTTTATTATATACTACTATGTTTGTGCAAACTCAGCTGAAATGCAATGTGAAGTGGTGATGCTGTTAACTTAATTCTGTGTTGTCCACGTTGTTGTTTGCTCACTCGGGAGCTAGTATCATTTTCAATTTACAATTAATATGTTATGTCCACTTATGTGACGATTTCAAAGTACATTCTGTGAAGGTTTCAATGAGTATTCTGTGATGATTTAAATGAGTATTCTGTGAAGATTCGATACAGTATTGTGTGACGATTCAAAGGTCATACTGTCAGCGCTGACATCAGCTGCCACGTCATCTGCCATGTCAGCGCTGACATCAGCTGCCACGTCATCTGTCACATCAGCACTGATGTCATGTGCCACGTCATCTTCCACATCAGCGCTGATGTCATGTGCCAACATGGCAGACACCGTTGGGTGGGCTCCAAACAGCGGTTAATGTCGAAAAAAGGATAAATATTTGACGAAATTAGATCCTCAGCAAACACACACAACGTTAAAAACACCGTTAGGTCGCCAGTCGGACGACGGATTTTGACGAAAACGGGCCTTTTTCTATGACCAAAACAGATGGTCATAGATTGAATTCACATACATGGTGACTTGTAATTTGACACAAAATGAACACACATCTATGACGAAAGTTATCATTTCGTCACCCAAAGACAAATGTGACGCGACCTCAATGACCAACTCAAAATCGTCACTAATTCGTCACAAATATTATTGAGTGACAAAATTGCTACCTTCAGTGACTAAAGTTGAATGTCATGGATGAGAACATCCCTACTAGTGACGGCTACCGAGTCAGTTCCAACCTCTTCAGCAGGTCTTGAGACTCCAGCCGTGACACAGACAGCCACAAAGCCCACAGAGCCGACCCAGACTGCTACTCCAGCACATGCACTTTCACAGGGTTAGCAGCTTCCTTAGAGTCTACTATAGATGGCATCGATGATGATCTAGATCAGTTTGAGGCCGTGCCGCGAGACTCCTCTGCTCCACCTCCACCATCCGCTTCTTAGGTTTTTGGCGCTTGAAGCCAAAGGGGGAGAGAGTAGAGTATGCTAGAGTTAGGGGGAGCTTAGCTTGTGAGAGGGCTTTGATTCTTTTGTGTGCTACTTATCATGCATCATGTTTACTTTCATGCATTTGTGAGATATGTGTGCTTGTGAGATACTCTTGTGAGATACATTTTTATGGTTGTGTGACATGACTTATGCTTCATGACGTTATATTTATGTCATGTGTTTGGCTCATATTGCTTTGCTTCCATGTTTTTACTCTGATATCTTATGAGCCATATGTTGTTATATCCTGTTGTATACATCTCACATATTTGGATGCAGGATGATAGACTTGGTTGATATAAGCATGCCGACTTAATGGTGGAAATTGTTTTGGTTTTCAAAGGATGGTTGGACATCGTCGGGACTAGACTAGGTCTAAGTGCCATTTGGTGAAGAAGGGCACTTAGAGTAGTTTAAGACTTTGTTTTCCTTTGACCGTACTATTAAGAGGGGCATTGAATGGGTAGCTTGACCTAGGCAAGGCTTTAGGTTTAGGTGTGGTGCACACTTAGTAAACCTAGCACTAAGCAGCTCTGAGAATGTCCTTAGATCGACAGGAACAAACTTCGTCTTGGAAAGATCGAGTTTCGACGAAGTTTGGGTGCCTAAGTAGGCACCGGACGCTGTGTGAGTGCATCCGGTGAGGCTGACTTGAGTCGGCGTGGCTGGGTGCCTAGGGTTAGGCGCCGGACGCTCGCACCGGACTCACCAGGGAGCGTCCGGTCCCATACCCAAGGAGGTCTGCAGTTGACGCTAGCACCGGACTCGCCAGGGAGCGTCCGGTCCCATACCCAGGGAGGGTGTAAGTTTTCCCTCACACCAGACGATGATACCAGACCCACTGAGGGTGCGTTTGGTGCTCTGTCAGAGGCAGTACGGTTAGTCATTAATGTGTCACCGGACGCTCTGTGCAGTGCGTCCGGTGCAACATTGCGTGCGTGCAGTGCTCCCGTTTTCAAACGAAAACAGTTGGCCGACCCTTGGACTTGATGGGCAGTATTTATACTCCTCCACCTCATCCATGGGAGGTCGCTTGTCCATTTGATTAGTTGAAAATCACCTTGTGGTGCAAGAGATAAGCAAGAGCCTAGAGAGGATTGAGAATTGAGTGATTTCTTGAGTGAATCCTTCTCTAGTTGAGTTCCAAGAGTTCAAGTGTGCATCCACTACTCTCTAGTGCCTTGTTTGGGTCAAGTGAGAGTTCTTTGCTTGTTACTCTTGGTGATCACCATCACCTAGATGCTTTGGTGGTGATTGGAGGCACGAAGACCGCCTCGAGTTCTTGTGGGTGGCTCGTGTTAAGCTTGTGAGCGGTTTTGGGCGATTCACCGCGATGAAGTGTCGAAGAATTAGCCCGTAGAGAGCACTTGGTCTTTGCGCGGACCAAGGGAGAGCAAGACCCTTGTGCGGCTGCTCCAATGAGGACTAGTGGAGAGTGGCGACTCTTTGATACCTTGGCAAAACATCGCCGTGTTCCTCCTGCTCTATTCCTTTACTTTCTAGCATTTACTTTGAGCACTTACATTCCTAGAACTGCCATGCTAGAATAGGATTGTTACTAGGTTGCAAAACTTTTATCCGGTAGCTCTCTAAAACACACTAGGCATAAGGGGTTGAATTGGAGCTTATAGGTTGCTTAAATTTTTAGAGAAGCCCAATTCACCCCCCTCTTGGGCATCTTGATCCTTTCAGTGGTGAGGCCCGCTTGCTAAAGTGCTTGGGTAGCGAAAGATTTTCTCTCAACAAAGAGGGATTAGGCTATACCCCCAAGAAAGGCAAGGCGGCCTTTGCTACTCATAAAGCTAGCTTTGTGAAATGCAATGGTCAGTTTTGCACTAGATGCAAGCAAGTTGGGCACATAGAGCAATATTGCAAGAACAAGAACAAACCAAATAATGTATCCTCAATTAAATTTGATTCTTGTTATATGCTTACCAAAGGTGTTAATGGGGTGGAAGCTAAGTTCATTGGTGCACCAATTGTGGGCTCAAAGAAGAAAGCTATTTGGGTACCAAAGAGCTTAGTCACTAACCTTCAAGAACCCAAGAAAGTTTGGGTACCTAAATAGAATTAATTCTCTTTTGTAGGTGAATTATAAAGCCAGAGGAAGGCATTGGGTTCTTGATAGTGGGTGCACTCAACACATGACCGGTAATTCAAGAATGTTCAATTCAATCGACACAAATGATAATGATGGAATTCATAGTATAACATTTGGTGATAATGGCAAAGGCAAGGTCAAAGGGCTTGGTAAGATTGCAATATCCAATGATTTGAGCATTTCCAATGTGCTACTAGTAGAGAACTTGAAGTTCAACCTATTGTTAGTTGCTCAACTTTGTGATCTTGGTTTCAAGTGCATATTTGGTGTGGATGATGTAGATATCATAAGTGTAGATGGCTCTAACTTGTTATTCAAAGGATTTAGATATGAGAATCTATACTTGGTTGATTTCAAAGCTAGTGAAACTCAATTATCAACATATTTGCTCACTAAATCTAGCATGGGTTAGTTATGGCATAGAAGGCTTGGTCATGTTGGAATAAAACAATTGAATAAGTTGATAAAGCATGATCTAGTTAGAGGCTTGAAAGATGTCACATTTGAGAAAGATAAGCTATGTAGTGCATGTCATGCCAGAAAGCAAGTTGGTAACACACATCCTAAGAAGAGCTTCATGAGCACATCTAAGGCATTTGAGTTATTGCACATGGATTTATTTGGGCCAACA
Organism: Sorghum bicolor; assembly: GCF_000003195.3. Lineage (NCBI taxonomy): Eukaryota > Viridiplantae > Streptophyta > Magnoliopsida > Poales > Poaceae > Sorghum > Sorghum bicolor. The sequence continues at coordinate 48,073,866 of NC_012877.2, forward strand.
ACATTCACTAGTATTGGTGGAAACAAATATGGCTTTGTGATTGTGGATGATTTTACAAGATATACATGGGTGTTTTTTATTGTTGACAAGAGTGATGTATTTGCAACATTTAAATCATTTGTCAAGAGAGTACATAATGAGTTTGAAACAACCATTAAGAGAGTGAGAAGTGACAATGGTAGTGAGTTCAAAAATACAAGAATTGATGATTTATTTGATGATATTGGAATTAGACATCAATTCTCGGTTAAGTACACTCCACAATCAAATGGGCTTGTTGAGAGGAAGAATAGGACACCCATTGATATGGCAAGGTCTATGCTTAGTGAGTATAATGTAAGTCATTCTTTTTGGGCTGAAGCAATCAACACAACTTGATACTATAGCAACCGCCTATATTGTCATCCTATGTTGGAGAAAACTCCATATGAGATCTTAAATGGTAGAAAACCCAATATTGCATACATTCGAGTTTTTGGTTGCAAATGCTACATATTGAAGAAAGGCACTAGATTGAGCAAGTTTGAAAAGAAATGTGATGAAGGCTTCTTGCTTGGTTACTGTTGACGGTCCTTAAGTACTAAAATTAATAATCAAATAAACATGGAAAAGGATCAATATGCACCAAACATCTAGAATTAGGGTTTTATCTGACAGAATTCCACGAGCTTTGGTGTTTATCTATTTCTGCAGGGGGTTATCAGAGAATATGGAGAGAAGGCCCACATGTCATGTTTACAACGAGATAATTACGTGCCGCGCAATTTTCCTCAATCTAGAAGAGTCCAGAAGCCACGGGAACGAACGAGAAGACAATCGGGCTTGGGGGCAGGGCGCCCGCCCACCCCCCTTGGGCGCCCGCCCAGGGTTAGAGTCCAATCAGGACTCTCTTTCGGGGACTACGCTCCACCGACCTAAAGGATGAATCTAAACCATACAATCAATGTCGGTTTGATCCAACGGCCCAAATTCACTTGAAAGGACTATATAACCAAGGCCTCTCCACCCCTGGAGGAGAGAGGAGAAGAGAAGAAATCATTATCAGAGGTAGCCATCAAAGTTAGGGTTTAGAGCTTCTCTCCCACGAAGAATTAGAATTAGCTACTCCCTAATCCTTCAAGTTCAGAGGTTTGATTAGATAGCAATTAGAGAAGTAGAGCACTACGCTCTAGATTCGGATCTTCGGTAATAAAGATTGGTATTATTCATATCTTTCTCTAATTCTTTGTTCTAATTGCATTATGTCTCTAATTATTATGTTCTTAGTTTGCTCTAGTTCTATATTTGATATAGTTATGATTGATAATGAGTTTATGTATAAGTTTGCAAAGCGCTTAGCTCTTGACGCGAGGGAGTTAGGTGATAGATCACATGTGAGCGTGGTGCTTAGATGTTATTTATCTGCAAATGTATCCTATTGGCCGGGTTGTGTGGTAGTTCGCGACAGTGACAGCTTCATTGATTCTTATATAGTCCACCCTCCGTTGATAGGACAGGCAGAACTGGTATTGCGGAGTAAGTCTTGCGATGTTCTGATTTACTTTAGCAATGTTCCTTATACATGAATGAAGAGTATTTTATGCTATACATGATCTTGTATATAACTAGAGTAGATTATGACTTAGTAGATAGTAGATAACTTAGAATCTATTCTCTAGCTAATCCGACGTCACCTACATATATGAGGAGTAGTCTATTTTGTAATCGCTATGTTCTTTACCCTTGAACTTATAATTCATTATCATTATCTTTATGGTTTACCCCCTGCTAAAGTAAGTGACTGTGTGACGAGTTTCTCATTAGTAATCATGTTCTTGCAAGTTTATCTCTAGTCTATGCCTTGATAGATTTTGTCCTTATTTTAATTTCATCCCTTTTGTTCTCTTAAGCAAAATTATAAATAACGATACCTGGAATACTTATCCTGGTGAAATGCTACAATGAGGTGTTTTATCTGTGTGCTTGCGGATAGAATAGATTATTTTCTAGAGAGCCTTTACATTCATAAATACCTTTGTACACTCTGGCACCATGCTGGGGATGACAACCTAGTATCTAAGTGGTGTTAGCTAGTGTCAACAAGCATTTTTGGCACCGTTGTCGGGGAACAAAAGGGTAATACATAGGATCGGTAAGGAAAGTCAGGAAATCAGTCATGGTTATTCACATAAAATATAAGACTAGACTATAGAGAAATAATTGCATAAAAACAGCTACTAAGTGAGAAATCATAACAAGGCACCTCTGCTTTGGCAGGTTCACCCTGTTGTTTTTCTATGTTTATATTTTTATACAGGGTATATCAGGATTGACTTTGGGTACATTCAACTCTTCATCATCAGAACCAAAGCAATCAAGAGAAGAAAAAGCTAGCTACCAATTGCTGAAGCTATGGCACAAAAGACCTTGCAAGAATTATCTGCTCCAAGTCTTGAGAACATTCCAACTGGTCCAAGATTTGCAGTAGAAGAAGGAGTACCCGAGTTTGAGCTCAAGTCAAGCCTCATCAATTTGGTGCAAGCTACACAATTCAGTGGAAAGGCACATGAAGATGCTAGTACACACTTGCAGAATTTCTTAGAGATTGGAAGCACAATCCACATCAACGGAGTTGACAAAGACGTCATACTGCTTCGCCTTTTTCCATTCTCACTAGAAGGGAAAGCGAGGAAGTGGCTCTACACTCATCAAGATAACATCACCAACTGGACGAACTTGTCAGATGCCTTTCTATCAAAATTTTTCCCTATAGGCAAAACAACTGCCTTAAGAGGAAATATTGTCAGTGTCCAACAACAGAAGACAGAAGCCATTTCAGAAGCATGGGAGCGTTTTCAAGGATACATATCAGATTGTCCTCACCATGGAATGGCCACATGGTTACTTATGCAGACCTTCTACCATGGATTAACCCAGAAGGCTCGTGAATGCCCAGATGCATCTGCTAAAGGATCATTCTTGGAGCTTACAACTGGAAAAGCAGAGATACTTTTGGATAAGATAGCAGAAAATCAAAGCTGGTTCCAAGATAAAGCTCAATAATGTTATCAAACTGAAGAAATACCAGAAGAAGTAAATGCATTATCAACTAAGATGGAAAACTTGCTCCATTGGATTGACCAGAGGGCCAAGTTCAAAGAAGATCAAAGGGCCATTGAGACAGCATATAAATATCAAGCTACCTCGAGTCAACCCAATAGCAAAGGTATGAATTCAGGTAATACTTTCAAGCAACTTTCATTAAAAGAGATAATTGCTCAACAAACAAAAATTAATGATGAAGTTAAACAAAGGCTAGATACAAATGAATCATCTCTAAAAGATATACACAATAAAATGGATTTTGTATTAACTGCCTTTGATGAGCAAAATACTCTTAATAAAAGGGTAGAGCTTAAATTAATAAAGTTAGCTGCTGCACTGCCTGCTGCTACTAACATTGAGCAGGTAAAGAATATAACTACTAGAGGAGGCAAAGCCACCAGGGATCTCCCATACCCAAAAGAGAAACAAAGAACATCAGCACCAGTGAAACCAGCAGTGATAGAAGAAGAAAGCCTAGTTGAAGCAGAAGATCTGCTACAACCACCAAGAACTGGAGAAATGAGGAAAGATTTTTACGACACCAACTATTTGCCATTTCCTAGAAGAAATAGAGGACTGCAGTCGGATGAGCAGTTTGGTAAGTTTGTAGAGGTCATTCAGAAATTATATGTCAACATACCTCTACTGGATGCCATACAGGTACCTACATATGCAAAGTACATCAAAGATATTCTTAACAAGAAGAGACCACTGCCCACCACTGAGGTTATCAAGCTGAGAGAAGAATGTAGTGCGGCCATCCTCAACAAACCACCAAGGAAGAAGAAGGATCCAGGATGCCCCACTATTGATTGCTCGATCGGAAACCAACACTTCAACAATGCACTTTGTGATCTTGGAGCAAGTGTCAGTGTGATGTCAGCATCAGTCTACAAAAAGCTTGAGCATGCGACCCTAGAACCAACATCAATGTGCCTACAACTAGCGGATCAATCGATTCGACACCCGCTGGGTATCGCCGAAAACATTCCAGTCAAGATCAGAGATTTCCTGGTGCCAGTAGACTTCGTAGTACTGGACATGAGTCCTGACTCAAAAGTGTTCATCATCCTTGGAAGGCCATTTCTGAGCACTGCCAATGCCCACATTGATGTCGGGAAAGGAGAAATCAAGTTCAACATAAACGGACAAGAAGAACACTTCACATTAAAACCCAGATCAGAGAGAGACTCTATAGTAAAGGAAGTTCATGAAGAAGAACCACTGGAGACACCATCTCCGGAGGAAGGTAATTTAGAAGATTAAAAGATTTGGAGGTCCAGCTTGGGGGACCTAAAAATCCCAAACCCTCACCGGGAGGTAAATCGGTATTTATCTCCATCATTATTTCTCGCATAATTAATTCTTGTATTAGTCATATTTATTCATAGCATTATTATAATAATCAAAAGCCCCATATAAATAATATTCATGGTGTGTAACAACCTATATTTATTAATTATTGTGGAGGCACAAAAATATTTTCCATTATCATTTCAACTAAGTTTTAATTCTCATAGATTTTCCTGCATTATATTTAATTATAGCAACCTTCTAGAAGCATGACCCACACTCCTTGGGTCCCACATATCATACACCACACCTCACATACATCCCATCACATTATTTGATCCACCAACATATCTCCACTAACCAGCACTTTTCCACCGGCCAACCACCATCCATGATCCATTATTTTGCGTGAGAATTAAGCAGAGAAAGGAGTGGAGAAAGGGCAGCCAGGATGGGCACCACAAGTGGGCGCCCGCCCACCTACCAAGGGTGCCCGCCCTGCCCCCTCTTCCTCCTATAAATAGCCACCATCTACCTCCATCCTCTCCACACAAGCACTCCAGAAAACCACACAAGTTTCAGTTTACAGAGAAGGAGCTCTTGTAGTGGAGTGAGAAGAGAGTAGAGACGAAGAGAAGAGTGGAAAAGAAGTTGGTAGTTTTTGAGTGAGAGAGTGAGTTTCACCTAGTAAGTAGTGATCCCGCTGTCCAAGCGGAAGTAAAAGTTGTTTAGGGGAGGCTCTGCCAAAATAGAAACTTGTCTTGAACGACTAACCCCTGGACTACTGACATTCCGGACAGCTGACCACTAACATTTTCTCTCACATTTTCCACTAGTTGTGTTTTTGCCAACTTTTGTTTACACGATGTTCAAGAAGGTGAAGAATGCAGGAAAGGCCCTCAAGAACATAGGTACAAGGAGTTCATCCCGACACTCCTCACACCCATCAGAGATGAGCGTCGACCCAACACCCACATAAGCTCCGTCATCTTCATCTAATCAGCAAGTCAAGGTCCTTCTCAAGATAGGAGACCTTGGACTAAAGACCCGAAGGGAAAAGGAAGTCTATCAGCAACTGAAGAATAAAGATTTCATTCACACCCCTACTCTTCATCCAATCTTACTACAAGAAACAGGTATGGACACTGAATTCGACTTAATTTTCCAGATGATAGGTTGGACAAATTTTTGGAATATAACTGAGCTGGGTTCTCATCTTCTCACCCTCGAATTTCTTTGCACTTTACAATATTATGAGGGGGGAATTGTTTTTTGGATGTTCAAACAAGAGATTATGTTGTCTTGGAGAGAACTGAGCGACCATCTTGGTTTCTCTTCAAGATGCATCCTGAACATTGACTCCGACCTACCTAATTTTGAGAGACACCAGTTCTGGAGAGAGATATCTAGAGATAATTTTTATAGTCAAGCCCGAACCAGTGACATGGAACACCCCACTCTTAGGATGTTCCACAAATGGCTTGGGTACAATCTTTTCTATCGTGATGATATTAGGAAAGTAAGAGTAGGAGATTTACAACTTTTATATGCTGCTATTAATAAAGTACCCACTTCACCTGTTACACTTTTAGTTTCTCATTGGCTTAGTGTACCTAGTCTTCAGGGACCAGTAGGATGTACTTCACTTATCACTCGTCTAGCCTTTAATCTTCATTTGCTAGAAAACTCGTCGTTGGACTTCATAGATGAGTTAAGAATTTATCATGGCTATGACACATTTAGACAAGCTCAGATGTTAAACAAAGAGGGGAACATAATGTATATGCTATATGATGATAAAGGCAAGATTCGGTTACCTAACCCGAACCTTGGCCTCTACGTTGCTCAAAATTTTGTGATTGAGATTACAGCAACACCGGTGAATTAGAGAGCTCCACAACGAGTGGCATCTGAAAGGATGACCACCCATTGAGAATGCACCTTGTATGGACCTGATCCCAGGCCAAAAGAAGCAGCGCACCTGCATTATTGTGACTACAACCCCCGAGTCCTTTGAGACCCATGGGTTCGACATGCGGAACCACAAGAGCCAACATAGGAGACATGGCCGGAGAGTCAAGATCACCAGTGGACAAACCCGCCTTTCCATACGGGCTGGTACTCCACTGATCCATATGGAGCTTCAGGATCCAGACCTCCGCCCCAATTTGATGCAGGACGATACTGCGACGCCTCCTATGCTTTCACGAATGACTACTATCAAGAGGCCGGTGCTTTCTTCACCCGCACCGACAACACTCTCCTCGACATCCAGAACACGGAAGCAGAACATGGACGACTGGAAGAACAGCAGAAATGGAACCAGGACCATGCCACTGCAGTACAAGAGCTGAGACAAGATACAACAACAATGAACGACAGCATCACAACCATGATGCGGTTCTGGAACATCGGGTAAGACCTACATCAACATCCAGCTTGGGGGAGTTCCTCCCCAATTTATCAAGTAAGTTTTTATTTGCTCTTCTTATTTATTCTTTTCTATTTTAGTATTTTATCTTAAAAGGAAAAACTTAGAAAACCCAATAAATATTTTCTTGCTTTAATTTACTGCATTTTATAAACATGAAAACAAAATAAAAAGAGTGTATAGATAAGTGTGTGTTATTTATCTGTTAAGTTTAATCTCTAGAAAAATAAAAAGACCAAAAAGATGCATGATGGAAATGATGAACAGTTGCTCTGTTTGCTTACTTTCAAGTACCTAGCTTTTATATTAGAGTTCTTCCAGGAATTACTAAAACTGAAATTACTATCTTTGGGAAGCATAAAACTAAAGTCTTGGTAAGCGAAAGGCATGATATAAAGTTGAGCTACTGTTTATCTTGTTCCTACTACACTAAGTTCTGGAGATTTATTTTGAAAACTTACAAATCACATGATGAGTTCCTAGCATAACAAACTACCTACCACAGCCATACTTGCTATAATATCTTTTACTTATATTCACATTGAGTTTGATCGAGCTGTGTAGACCCTTAGGAGCTTTTCATGTGGTTAAATTAAGATATTCACTTGCACACATCCACCACACCATTCATCACCACATTAAAATTGCTAAAAATATTATCAATCACTGTCCCAAGTGTTGTTATTCTCTCTCTAAAAAGATTCAATGCAGAAGAGGCATGGGTTATGTAAAAATATGCGAGGAAATAAAAAGGGGCAAGTGCCTGGAACCTCGACAAAAGAAAAAGAGTGAGATGAGAGGTAAAAATGGATAAGTGTTCGGAGTAGAATTAGGGGTACAAAAGTACCCACTTGAGCGGAAAAAAATGGACAAGTGTCCAACAGTAGAATTAGGGGTATTTACTACCCACCTGAAAAAAAAGAGAAAAAAGAAATAGATAGCCCATGTTCTCCCAAAGCCAAGATCAAAGAAGAGAAGAGATAGCAATATGAGGAGCAATGAGAGCTAAGTTTTATTATCACATTATTACCATTACTATCATTTAATCCATCACACATGCACATCTTGATTTAATTATATGCTGAGTTCCTTTAGATCCATGGCTCGATTAGACAACATATGTATGAGCTGTTTTTCACTCCTATGAGCTCCACTTAAACATTCCATTAGCTATGGGTAAGTGACAATTTTGGTAAGGATCCACAAATACCACATATAGAGAGACTTGAGAGAATCATTGCTGGGAACTCTGAGTTTTATTTTGAAAACTTATGAAAAACTCTGGAACAAAGGTGAAGTATAGACAGGAGGAATAGTGCTTGACTTAATTATTTTGTCTTTCGATTACTTAACACTCAAGTGCAGGTACTAAACTCAATGACACTTCACTCTAATCTGGAAGAATTTTTTTTATAAAAGCATGTGTGCCTGTCAGGAAAGAAAACATCGAAGCAACTCCTGATCTGTCTGAGTTTAGCTGTTTGCTCAGGGACGAGCAAAGGGTAAGCTTGGGGGAGTTTGTTGATGGTCCTTAAGTACTAAAATTAATAATCAAATAAACATGGAAAAGGATCAATATGCACCAAACATCTAGAATTAGGGTTTTATCTGATTGAATTCCACGAGCTTTGGTGTTTATCTATTTCTACAGGGGGGTATTAGAGAATATGGAGAGAAGGCCCACCTGTCATGTTTACAACGAGATAATTACGTGCCGCGCAATTTTCCTCAATCTAGAAGAGTCCAGAAGCCACGGGAACGAACGAGAAGACAATCGGGCTCAGGGGCAGGGCGCCCGCCCACCCCCCTTGGGCGCCCGCCCAGGGTTAGAGTCCAATCAGGACTCTCTTTTGGGACTACGCTCCACCGACCTAAAGGATGAATCTAAACCATACAATCAATGTCGGTTTGATCCAACGGCCCAAATTCACTTGAAAGGACTATATAACCAAGGCCTCTCCACCCCTGGAGGAGAGAGCAGAAGAGAAGAAATCATTATCAGAGGTAGCCATCAAAGTTAGGGTTTAGAGCTTCTCTCCCACAGAGAATTAGAATTAGCTACTCCCTAATCCTTCAAGTTTAGAGGTTTGATTAGATAGCAATTAGAGAAGTAGAGCACTACGCTCTGGATTCGGATCTTCGATAATAAAGATTGATATTATTCATATCTTTCTCTAGTTCTTTGTTCGAATTGCATTATGTCTCTAATTATTATGTTCTTAGTTTGCTCTAGTTCTATATTTGATATAGTTATGATTGATAATGAGTTTATGTATAAGTTTGCAAAGCGCTTAGCTCTTGATGCGAGGGAGTTAGGTGATAGATCACATGTGAGCGTGGTGCTTAGATGTTATTTATCTGCAAATGTATCCTATTGGCCAGGACGTGTGGTAGTTCGCGATAGTGACAGCTTCGTTGATTCTTATATAGTCCACCCTCCGTTGATAGGACAGGTAGAACTGGTATTGCAGAGTAAGTCTTGCGATGTTCTGATTTACTTTAGCAATGTTCCTTATACATGAATGAAGAGTCTTTTATGCTATATATGATCTTGTAGATTACTAGAGTAGATTATGACTTAGTAGATAGAAGATAACTTAGAATCCATTCTCTAGCTAATCCGACGTCACCTACATATATGAGGAGTAGTCTATTTTCTAATCGTAGTGTTATTTACCCTTGAACTTATAATTCATTATCATTATCTTTATGGTTTACCCCCTGCTAAAGTAAGTGACTGTGTGACGAGTTTCGCATTAGTAATCATGTTCTTGCAAGTTTATCTCTAGTCTATGCCTTGATAGATTTTGTCCTTATCTTAATTTCATCCCTTGTCCTCTTAAGCAATAACGATACCTGGAATACTTATCCTGGTGAAATGCTACAATGAGGTGTTTTATCTATGCGCTTGCGGAAAGAATAGATTATTTTCTAGAGAGCCTTTACATTTATAAATACCTTTGTACACTCTGGCACCATGTTGGGGATGACAACCTAGTATTCAAGTGGTGTTAGCTAGTGTCAACACTCAAGTGAAAGATCAACAAGTGGCTAGTTCATCGTCTCAATCAAATGACCAACCAAGTGCATGCAATCAAATTCAAATACTCCAACCAACCAATATTGCAAGAGATCATGCATTGGATCATATCATTGGTGATATATCAAGAGGTGTGCAAACTAGATCAAGATTGGCATCATTTTGTGAACATTTCTCATTTGTATCATCCATTGAACCAAAGAAGATAGAAGGAGCTTTGATAGATGTTGATTGGGTAAATGCTATGCATGAAGAGCTAAACAATTTTACTAGAAATCAAGTATGGGAGCTAGTAGAGAGGCCTAAGGATCATAATGTGATTGGAACCAAATGGGTCTTTCGAAACAAGCAAGATCAAGATGGGATAGTGATAAGGAACAATGCAAGATTAGTAGTAGAAGGATACACACAAATTGAAGGTCTTGACTTTGGAGAAACATATGCCCCAGTTGCTAGATTGGAAGTGTAAGTGCATTTGCCCCTGATGTGGGTTTTGATAATTTATGACAATCAAATTAGGGACTAACATGTTTATCGAGCATAATCTACAGGTGTTAGTCCATTAATGGAATTGAACGAAAACATTCAGTGAATTATAGCACCCCTAAATTTCTAATGGATGAACGGTGTTTCAACTCAAGTGGCTACAAAGTTTTTATTCTTTGTTTGAGTTATAGCAAACACCGTACTATCAAGAGGGATGCAAATCAAGTTGGTAAGATGAGGATAAGGGTGCTCAGGTCAATTTACTTCTTGCGCTTGAGAGACACACTTGCACGCACGAAGCACTAGGAAATTTCTTCTCTACCAGGGTGAGCCGGTAGTACCGACCCTCAGGGCTGGTGCTACCGGCAGTGCCAGCCCTTCTCCTGAGTTTTGCGAGAAAATGAACTACCGGTAGTACCGAGCTTGGGCCGGTGGTACCGGCCAGCACCAGTAGTACCGGTGTGAAACGCCGGTAGTACCGGTAGGCCAAATCTGCGCGGACTTTGGTTGCGGAGATTTGAACCGCCGGTGGTACCGGCCTTCCACCGGTGGTACCGACAATGGTCGGTAGTACCGACAAAAGCCCGGTGGTACCGGTAGGCTTATTTCTCGCAAATCCTAGAGACTTCTTACGGTTAGATCTGAGGTAGCCGGTGGTACCGGTGGTTGCCCCGGTAGTACCGGCAGTTGTTCAGGACCTATGAATAAATTGTTCTTCCCTCATTTCTGACCGTTAGCTCTCCCATTCTTTCAACTCTACATCTGAGAAAATAGTCTCCAAGCTTTGACTCACCCACTCTCTCTCCCTCTTTGCTCCTAGACTTCACTCCTTGAGAGATTCGAGCTAGAGAAGTGAGATTAGAGAGTTGAGAGCTTTGATTTGTGACTTGAGAACTTGGTTTCTTTGTCTTGCCGGTTTGATTTGCATTTGTTACTCTTGGGTTCTTGGAACCCTAGCCAGCTAGGCGTTCTTCGTGGTTGCCCGTGTTGATTCATTTGTGAGGGCACCCCGAAGTGTTTGTATAACCCTTTGATTCTTAGTGGAAATCTTGAGCTAACCTGTGTGGTTGCTTGAGGGAGGAGACCTAAGTGGTCGGACCTTCATGGTCACCTCAACAACGGGGACGTAGGAACTCCTTCATGGGGATTGCCGAACCTCGGGAAAAATATCTTGTCTTGCTGTGGAGGTAGCATCGACTACCCTTGTTCTTGTGTTCTTCGTTTTCTTCCTCTCTACTCCCTTTCATAGGTGAACAAGGGCCGATCTACGTTTTGGAGAAGAACCGAGCCAAGGGAACTTCAACATCATCCTCTACTACATCTAGGAGAGTGGGGTAACTCTCAGATCTGAAATCAAAACTCAATCTACACTGATTTCGTAGCTCTCATAGGGCGTCGGTAGTACCAACAGTTGCGTCGGTAGTACTGGCTGTCTTACACCGGTAGTACCGGCCCAAACTGTCGGTAGTACCGACACGCATTTAACTTCCGCAACTTGAGTTTTTGAGTTTCAGGTTTTTAAGATACGCCTATTCACCCCCCCTCTAGGCCAATTAGATCCTTTCAATTGGTATCAGATCAAGGTTCCTCGTACAAACGCTTCACCGCGTGAGGAGCAACATTGGCCAAGATGGATCCAATAGCACAAAAGCAAATTGTTGACCAAATCACAGCACAGATCACTGCATCCTTGCAGCTGCAGCAATAAGAGCAAATGCAGAAGATGCAAGCAGAGCTTGACAAGATGAGAGAGCTCCTAGGCAAAAAGAATCATGAATCGGGTAGAAAAGATGAAAATGAAGATAGAATCCAACCTTGCCAATGATCAATCCTGGAAAATCACCTCCATTTGATGGTGTAAGGTACACCGATTGGGCTCATAGGATGAAGCTACATCTCATAGCCGCAAGATGTTGGGAAGTGGTGGACATTGGAGTAAATCCGCCGCAAGATCCAAATGAGTGGACACTTGAAGATGAGAGAGACTTTCACCTAAATGCAATGGCAGCCACCTTGATCTTGCAATGCCTCACTCTGGAGGACAACAACAAAGTAAATGGTATGGTGAATGCAAAGCAAATCTGGGACACTTTGAATGTGTCATTTGAAGGAGATAAAAGTGTAAGAGTTAGAAACATTGAACTCTTACAATGTAAGATTGAGAATTTTTGCATGATTGAGGGAGAAACAACAAAGGCCATGTTTGATAGATTCATGTCCTTGATCAACCAAATTAGAGAACTTGGAGCAACAACATGGGATGACAACTCTGCAGCAAGAAAGATATGTAGGGTGTATAGACAAAAGAACAATATGCTTGCCTCCGTCATTATGGAGAAAGACAACTACCACACTATCACACCTCAAGAGATGCTTGCAAAGTTAATGCACCATGAAGTCTTGGATGATGAAGCTAAGGAAGCAATGAATCAAAGAAAGAGCATTGCACTCACTGTTGATATTTGGGAACGCAATAAGGAATTGATCCGCAAGCGCACGGATATCGGTGAGCACGTCACCCGGGAAGTTATCCAGAGTATCGTATTTATTTTTTTACCACTAGGAGAAAGAGTGCATCTGACTAACCGGTCTATTACTACTAACCTTTTAGGCACAAAGAATGTCTTTCGATGTGAGTGATAAATAGAGAAGACTGCAACCGTAGTCTCCTTCTAACCTTGGTAAGGATGATCTACTGTTCTAATGGGGAGGCTAACGGAATCTAGACACCACAAAGGATGTTCAACCCGCACCTATAAACCCTATCCTTCCTGCTAACGAGATGTGATCTACAAAGGTAACTCGGAATTGTCACGTTCCTCACTACTACAACGGTCCAGCTAGTCAGGGAATATCTATGAGTACCCCAGCCTAAACACCACGTTTACGCCAGCAATGATTACTCTAAACTCTACGCGAAGAGATTAAAGTAAACTCATAAACCAGAAGAACAATAAAACAAGAACTTACTAGAATTTAGAAGTCGAAATACTGAAGAATCCTAGGAGCAAGCTTCGGGTTAGGAGAACTTGATCCCGCAGGTACAAGCTTGGAGTAGACACCGACAGGCCAGGCTTCCTCCAATCTACACCTCCACTCTATCTCTCTCAATCTAGTAGAAACTAGAAGATCTATTTCTACCTTACATTGATTGCTAAGCCTAAAAAGAAATATTAATTAGAGAAGAGGTTTTCCTTTGAGGGCACCCCTCAGTCTCTATGATAATTTCTTCATGTCTTCTCCAGGGGCCAGGGGGGTCTCCTTATATAGTCCTCCTCCTCTATGCGTTTTTGGGTCGGTAGGCGAGGTGGTACTATGTTTTTCTTGATCCAATAGGTCGGTGGAACATCCCGTGCGAAGGGAGTCCTGATTGACATCCAGCAGGGGGCGGGCGCCCAGGTCACCAGGGCGGGCGCCCTGGGCCTGGCCCCTTTCGGCCTCCGTCTTCTTCCCGTGGCTTCTGGAGTCTTCTAGATGGTAGAAAATCGCGCGGTGCGTTGATATCTCTATGTAATCCCGACATGTGGGCCTTTCTTCCTTATTTCCTGATAACCCCCTGCAGAAATAGATAAACAACAAAACTTGTGGAATTCTGTCAGATCAAACCTTAATTCTAGGTGTTGGTTGTATATTGGTCCTTTCTCTTGTTTATTTGATGATTAAAATTGATACTTAAGAACCGTCAACAAATACCCCCATACTTAGGCTTTTACTCATCCTCGAGAAAAGGATGGTTAAGAATAATATCTGGGCTAAAACATTTTAAAACATTCTTTATATTTGCAGGGTGTTAAAATTCCACTGTGTACCATAGTCAGGGATGTTTATGGTTAAGAGTAAAGATCCTTTCTTCTCAATCCTGTCACTTGGAGTTTTTGTATATTTTTGAAAGAAAGTTAGCATACCTTTTGATCCTCATAGGTTCTCTCAGATCACTCATTATCTTTCATATATCTCACTGCGGTTGTCTTAATTTGCAAAAATTCTCCAACATACTTACTTTGCATTTATTGCCTAATCAAAACGGGATCCGAGGAGGGGAATGTCATACTCTTAGATCAAAGACTTTGAAAATTAAAATCTTTGTCAACTCTTACTGGCATATTGCTTATTAGAGGGACCATGGGCTATCATTTTTTTTAAGTGGATACCGAGGTACCCCTAATTCTACTGCCGGACACTTGTCCATTTTTTCTGCGAGGTTGTCGAGCACTTGCTCCTTTTTATTTCCTCAAAATATCTCTATTTTTGCATAGCCCATGCCTCTAATGCAATAATACTTCGGAAGAGTGAATCTTTCTGAATAAATGTCTTGATCTTAGGAGCATGATAAATCTCTCAACAAGGGTCTAACTCATTTTGAACAAACTCAATACAGAGTAGATAGCTTTTTATAATCATAATTAATATTTTTAGGCATATAAAACAATGAGGATGGTAGCTAGAATTTTGAATATTTTGAAATAATTTCTCCAAGCAACAATGATATCAAGAATAAGAAACTCATACTCTACCATCACATATTCCATAATGAATTAAGTAACACAGGGTTTTAAAATGATTTTATAATAATTGCAAGTTTTCAGGAAATATCACAGATTGAGATTAATCATGATTAGAAATATTTTAATCTTTTTAATTTATCATGTCGGAAACAATATTCTGCCTAATCAAGATATGTGTATGTGTAAAGTAAAGTGTGCAGAGTGTGTACCTGAATCGTGGAGTGGTGTAGTCGGAGTGTGTTTAGGCATGTCGAGGGATCTCCCCCATACTTGTTTTCTGCTTTCTTGCACAAAAAATAAAGTAGAGACACACGAGACATAATAATAATAATATTCTTTATTAATCTTGAGGCATTTATTACAAAAGACTAGTAGCAAACTGATAATAGCAAACTGATGATAATAGCAAACCTAAACCAAATTTAAGGATAGATGACTAAAATGCATTGCCTCAAGGTCTAATCTAGATAACTTAGCGGCGCTCTAATTCCTTAATCTTCTTGTTTGCACTGGCAAGATCCTGCCTAAGGCCTAGTATAATGGTGTTGTGGTTAGAGAGCTGCCTAGTGAGGGAATTAATCGAGGACTGGAGATCTATGATAACTCTGTCTAGCCTGCGAACGTCCTCATCAATATCGACTATAGTCTTGCGACGCTTGGGAGGTGTCTCAAAAGCATTGAGAGCGTGCTTCGGGGCTGCCTTTGGAGGGATGAAATGGACTTTGGCTGCTCGAATCCCTTCAA
Source organism: Sorghum bicolor (assembly GCF_000003195.3). Taxonomy (NCBI): domain Eukaryota; kingdom Viridiplantae; phylum Streptophyta; class Magnoliopsida; order Poales; family Poaceae; genus Sorghum; species Sorghum bicolor. The sequence continues at coordinate 48,089,449 of NC_012877.2, forward strand.
AGTAAGGCCTTTCCTCCTCTGTAGTGTAGCGTACACTGCTGATCTCGCCGCTTCGGTTGGTCGTGACTCCAACGACCCTTTCATTGGGTCTAGGTGGAAGGATCCTCGTGCCGGTTGGCACCTTGATAGTGGTCTTTGTCTTGGATGATGATCCTTTGAGGAGTAGGGGTTGTGGCGGTGCGGTGAGAACTGGTTGAGCATGGTAGGATTGGGCGGAACTGCGTTGGCGTAATGGCATGGCTTCTAGCTGTCGCTCTGTGTTGGCCGGGACGAGAGCACGGGCATCGGGGTCTTCCACAGGCTCATGTTGAGGTTGAAGGGGACGACTTCCCAATCATCGTGGTACTTCTCGGCCATTGGAGCAGCAAGGAACTAATCAAACTCTAATTGAAGGAGAGAAGGCTTGGTGGCTTGGTGTTTGAAAACTGAGGTCAGGGGTCTGTTTATATAGGGGTCAAAAGGTGCCTCTATGGGTTGTTCGGGTTGCTCCCGTCGACGTGCGTGTGATACTTTCCATCCGAGGGATTATTCGAATTACCATAAGTGCATTTTCCATAACAGAGAAAATCGGGACCGAGGGGGAACAGGAGCTGGGCGCCCGCCCACCTGAGCTGGGTGCCCGCCCTCTCTCTGGCCCCTCTGTGGGCCCACTTTCTCGAGCGCGTTTCTAGATGCGAAATTATTTAGAAAAATATATATGACCCAAAATCATCAGACTAAAAAGGTCGGGCTCTAATTCTCCATGGGAAGGTAAAAATGGACTACGTCTATTTCTTCAAATTCTTCATTGGGTTCTAAAAATAATTTAAGACGTTGACCATTTACCTTGAATAACGTACCTTCGCTATTTTGAAGTGTGATAGCTCCGTGGGATGATGAATTAATTACCTTGAATGGTCCTTCCCATTTGCTCCGGAGTTTTCCATGCCCGAAAAGCTTCACCCTGGAATTAAAAAGTAATACCTTATCTCCGGGTGTGAATTCCTTCTTCTTGATTCTCTTGTCATGCCACCTCTTGACTCTTTCTTTGTAGATTTTTGAATTGTGATATGCCTTCTCTCGCCATTCTTCCAATTCTGATAGTTGCATTCTTCTATAATCTCCAGCAACATCTAGGTCCATATTCCATCTCTTTATGGCCCAGTGTGCTTTGAACTCTAGTTCAACAGGTAGATGGCAAGTCTTCCCGTACACCAATTGGTATGGAGACATTCCGATTGGGGTCTTGTATGCTGTCCGGTATGCCCAGAGTGCATCGTGTAACTTGTCTTTCCATGCCGTTCCCATTTCATTTACTGTCTTCTGAAGAATATTATTGATTTGTTTGTTGGAAGTCTCTGCTTGGCCACTTGTCTGAGGATGATAGGGGGTAGCGACGTTGTGACGGATTCCATGTCTTGATAGGTATTGCTTGAAGCATTTGTCGATGAAGTGTGCTCCTCCATCACTTATCACTACTCTGGGGACTCCAAATCTTGGAAATATAATTTCTTCGAACATCCTCTTTGAACTGACGTTGTCGGCATGCTTGCAAGGTAATGCCTCTACCCACATGGAGACATAGTCAACTGCCACCAAGATGTACTCGCACTTCTTTGATGGAGGAAATGGACCCATGTAGTCTATTCCCCAGACATCAAAGAGCTCAATCTAAAGGTTGTTGGTGAGTGGCATTGCATCCCTTGTATTTATGTTTCCGTGTCTTTGACATGGCCCACATCTTCTGATATATTGCTTCGTGTCTTCATACATTGTAGGCCAATAGAATCCACACTGCCAGATCTTTGAATGTGTACGGAATGCTCCATAGTGACCTCCATATGGTGATGAATGACATCTGTCGATGATCTTCCATCCTTCCTCAGTGGTCACACATCTCCTGAGTAAGCCATCAGAGCATACTCGGAAGAGGTATGGCTCATCCCATATATGTGAACGACTTTCTTGAGTAAGCTTCTTCTTGTTTGCTCCTGGTGGTACATACCCTGAAACCATAAAATTAACAATATCTGCATACCAGGGGTCAGACCTGTTAATCCCGTAGAGCATGTCGTCCCGGAGTGAATCATTGATGGGGGTTTCCTGTGGACTCTTAAAATACATTCTAGACAAGTGGTCAGCAACGGAATTTTCTACTCCCTTTTTATCTTTTATTTCTAAGTCAAATTCTTGGAGTAATAAAATCCATCTAATCAGGCGAGGTTTAGCATCTTTTTCAGTGGTTGCATAATTAAGTTGAGCTCCTGTCAGAGTTTTACTGGCATAAGCAATTGCATGATGCTTCTTATCTTTAGTTTGTCCTAATACTGCCCCCACAGCATAATCACTAGCATCACACATAATTTCAAAAGGCAACGACCAATCAGGGGGTTGAATGATTGGTGCAGAGATGAGTGCTTTCTTTAATAAATTGAAAGATTTTAGACATGCATCATCAAATTCGAAAGGAGCATCCTTGGCTAGCAAAAGAGTAAGTGGTCTAACAATAAATGAAAAATCTTTTATGAATCTACGATAAAAACTAGCATGGCCAAGAAAGCTTCGAATTCCTTTTATATTCACAGGTGGAGGTAGTTGTTCAATTACTTCAATTTTAGCTTTGTCTACCTCAATACCTCTTTCAGACACTAAGTGTCCTAGCACTATTCCTTCCCTAACCATAAAATGACATTTTTCCCAATTAAGGATTAAGTGCTTTTCTTCACATCTTTGCAAAACCTTGTCTAAGTTTTCAAGACAACTATCAAAAGTTTCTCCGTAAACAGAGAAGTCATCCATGAAAACTTCCATAATCTCTTCAATCATATCAGAAAATATAGACATCATGCATCTTTGAAAAGAAGCTGGTGCATTACATAACCCAAAAGACATTCTACAGTAAGCATAAGTTTCATAAGGGCATGTAAAAGTGGTTTTGCTTTGATCATCGGGATGGATCGGGATTTGATGATACCCTGAATATCCATCTAAGAAACAGAAGAACGAATGGTTTGCTAACCGCTCTAGCATCTCATCTATAAAAGGTAAAGGAAAGTGATCCTTTCTCGTGGCTTTGTTTAGTTTTCTATAATCTATGCACATCCGCCATCCTGTGACGGTGCGCTGCAGAATTAGCTCGTTCTTTTCATTCATAATAACCGTCATGCCTCCCTTTTTAGGCACAACTTGCACTGGGCTTACCCACTCACTGTGCGGCACAGGATATATAATCCCTGCATGCAGCAACTTTATAACTTCCTTTTTAACTACCTCTCTCATAGTGTTGTTAAGTCTACGTTGGGGTTCTTGAGAGGGTGTAACAGAAGGATCTGTTGGAATACGATGGGTACAAATCATAGGACTGATTCCTGTAAGATCTTGAAGTGAGTAGCCAAAAACTGAGTGATGTTTCTCAAGAATGGTCATTAATCGCAGAGTTTGATCCTGAGTGAGTTTATCGCTAATGATCACATGGAACTCTGGATTATTGTTTAGGAAAGCATAGGTAAGACCGGGTGGTAAAGTCTTGAGCTCTATAGGAGGTCTAGGTGTTTCTGCAAACTCATCTAAGGGTTCAGGCTCAGAAGGTTCGTCTTCTTCTTCTGTGAAGAAAGGAGTTTCGTCTTCTAAGTCTGGTTCATCTAAAAGCTCCAGAGATGCAGCCTTTACCTCCTCCATAGGATCGGGCAAAAGATATGGCTCGGCCTTATTATTTAAGGAGTGTGAAATTATCATTGGGAATTGAAAAGTTTTTCCAAAAGAAATGTGTAGCTTTCCAGTATGACCTTCATAAAGGAGTCTTCTAAAAGGTTGTCCTATCAATAAGTCGAAGTCCCATGTATCAAAGATATAGAAGTTCAAATGAACCATGGAGCCTTCTACCGTAAGAGGTAGGACATTAATAGTTCCAAGACTGGGGACTAATCGTCCCGAAGATTCCTTTATGACCTTTGTTGTGGGGGTTAAGACAAGATTTTTAAATAGTTTAAGTGCAAAAGATTCAGACATAATGTTGATCCCCACAACAGGATTATAGAGAGCATTAAATCGATCAGAATTATAAGCACAGCGTATAGTTATAGAGGGTGTGTCCAAACGGATCACATCAGAGGAAAGCTCTGATTCCTCCAACCATTCGCTACTCATTATTGAGATAAGCTCTCTCAATTGATATTCACTTGGCAAATAAATGCTAAACTGGCCATTTTGGGGTTTATCAATAGAATGGTAGTTTGAAATATTTCCAAAATCGGCAAAAAGATCGGATTCTATATCCTGCATGAAGTCCGGTGGTGGAATTTCTTTCTCTTGTGGCTCAGAACTTGGGATAGCTAAAGTAGATGAAGAATTTGGCAGAGTGTCTACTTCGGCTTCGTAGGTTTCATCATGAAGGGTATTATCCATCTCAGCTTCTAGGATTCTATCAAGGATCACTCTAGCTTCATCAGTAGGGATTCGAAAGAAAGAACCTCTAGACATTGTGTGTAGCATTTGTTTGTGATTTTTATGAAGACCTCGAAAAAAGTGAAATAAAAGAACAGGGTCTTCAAGACTAAGGTTTGGACCAGATTCTAAAAGATCAGAAAAACGTTTCCAGGATTTTCCCAAAGTTTCATTATCTTTTTGTTTAAAAGATAGGACTTCGAGTCTAAGGTTGGCTATACGGTCAAGGGAATAGAAATCTAGACAAAAGTTGGCTCGTAAAACTCCCCATTCACCTTATTGTTGACTTACCTTCTGACTGTACCATTGTCTAGCTTCTCCCCTTAAAGAAAAAGGAAAAAGTTTCCAACGTAAAGTTTTATCAGAAATGCCTTCAATGCGAAGACAATCACATGTTTGCTCAAAATCTCTAATATGAAGGTAAGGGTTTTCGTCTTCCTTTCCCGAAAAAGATAGGTTTTGAATCATGGCAATCAACCTAGAACTTAACTTATACTGGGATGTTTGGATAGGCTGTGATGATTCCCATGGTAAAAGGTCAGTTGCTAAAGGGATTGCAGATTCATGGATCGATTTAGAATTTTGGTTTTCCATAAGGTAAGGGTAAAGAAAATAAATAAAGAATATAAAAGATAAGAAAAGATAAAAGTATAGATACAAGTTAGTAGTAAGACTCAGGTTATCTCAGCAACCGTCTTTCTCCCCGGCAACGGCGCCAGAAATGCTTGTTGATATTTGGGAACGCAATAAGGAATTGATCCGCAAGCGCACGGATATCGGTGAGCACTTCACCCGGGAAGTTATCCAGAGTATCGTATTTATTTTTTTACCACTAGGAGAAAGAGTGCATCTGACTAACCGGTCTATTACTACTAACCTTTTAGGCACAAAGAATGTCTTTCGATGTGAGTGATAAATAGAGAAGACTGCAACCGTAGTCTCCTTCTAACCTTGGTAAAGATGATCTACTGTTCTAATGGGGAGGCTAACGGAATCTAGACACCACAAAGGATGTTCAACCCGCACCTATAAACCCTATCCTTCCTGCTAACGAGATGTGATCTGCAAAGGTAACTCGGAATTGTCACGTTCCTCACTACTACCACGGTCCAGCTAGTCAGGGAATGTCTATGAGTACCCCAGCCTAAACACCACGTTTACGCCAGCAATGATTACTCTAAACTCTACGCGAAGAGATTAAAGTAAACTCATAAACCAGAAGAACAATTAAACAAGAACTTACTAGAATTTAGAAGTCAAAATACTGAAGAATCCTAGGAGCAAGCTTCGGGTTAGGAGAACTTGATCCCGCAGGTACAAGCTTGGAGTAGACACCGACAGGCCAGGCTTCCTCCAATCTACACCTCCACTCTATCTCTCTCAATCTAGTAGAAACTAGAAGATCTATTTCTACCTTACATTGATTGCTAAGCCTAAAAAGAAATATTAATTAGAGAAGAGGTTTTCCTTCGAGGGCACCCCTCCGTCTCTATGATAATTTCTTCATGTCTTCTCCAGGGGCCAGGGGGGTCTCCTTATATAGTCCTCCTCCTCTATGCGTTTTTGGGTCGGTAGGCGAGGTGGTACTATGTTTTTCTTGATCGAATAGGTCGGTGGAACATCCCGTGCGAAGAGAGTCCTGATTGACATCCAGCAGGGGGCGGGCGCCCTGGGCCTGGCCCCTTTCGGCCTCCGTCTTCTTCCCGTGGCTTCTGGAGTCTTCTAGATGGTAGAAAATCACGCGGTGCGTTGATATCTCTATGTAATCCCGACATGTGGGCCTTTCTTCCTTATTTCCTGATAACCCCCTGCAGAAATAGATAAACAACAAAACTCGTCGAATTCTGTCAGATCAAACCCTAATTCTAGGTGTTGGTTGTATATTGGTCCTTTCTCTTGTTTATTTGATGATTAAAATTGATACTTAAGAATCGTCAACACTCACAACATCACATGGAAGTGAATCGAGTCATTGCAATAAAGGGTATTGTGAGCATAATCATAATGATGATGATGATCTTGATAAAGAGCAAGCTATGCTAGTGGGAAACTACAAGAATTACTTGAGAATGAAGAAAGATAATATGAGGAGATATCGAGGAAACAAGCCATACAAGAAGAGGTTTTGCTATGAGTGTGGTGACACTGGCCATCTTGCGGCTGAGTGTCCTAACAAAGAGGAGAAGTCAAGATACACCAAGCAAGATGACAAGAAGTACAAGGATAAGAAGAGAGGTGAAGCACATCTAGGTCAAGAATGGCAATCCGACAGTGATAGTGATGATGACAATGACAATAAAAAGAAGAGTATGGTTGCCCTCGCCATACAACAGGCATCTTCCTCAACAAACATCTTCACCAACAATGTGTCATCGACCTCTCTCTTCACCCGCACTTTTTCATCACCTAGACTCTTCGCCAACCTCTCCGACGACGACCATGACAATCCTACATGCCTTATGGTAAGAGGAGATAAGGTACAATTTGACTCTTCCACTCACACCACTAGTGAATATGATAGTGATGATGAAGATGATGAAAACTATGCATCAAATCTCATTAAGAAATATGGTAAAGCTGCTGCAACTAAAATCCTAAAGCTCATATATGCTAAAGATAAGCTTGAGTCATGCATTGAGTCGCAAGGGGAATTGCTCTTAGAGGAAAGGGAGAAGAACCAAGGACTTGAAGCATGTCTCTCCAAGGAAAAGGAGAGGGCTGATAAGTTGAGTGTAGAATTGTCTTTAGCCAAAGATGCTAATGAGCGCTTGTCTAAGGGACATTCTTCACTTAATGACTCTTTGGCTAGCCTAAAGAATGATCATAGTTTGGCTCAAGAAAGCCTTACAAGCTTGACAACTAAATATCATGAGCTTGAACTAAACTATGACAAGCTTTGGACTAGCACCTCTACCATTTCCAAGGATTCCAAAGATTCAACAAGTAAGAGTTGTGAAAGATGCTCAAATGTTGATATAAATGCATGTGTTACTAACCTTGTTGAGCTAGCAAAGAAGGACAAGGAGATCCAAAGATTAAACACAATTGTCAAGATTAGTTGCAAGTGCAAGGACAAGCAACCGGTAAATGTGTTCAAGGCATCAAGGCACCCCACAATTAAGGATGGCCTCGGTTACAATAGGTCCAATGGTAAGGCAAATGGAAGAAACATGATAAATGGGGTGGCTTGTGTGATGTTCAACAAGAGTGTGCCTCTTGTTGACCTTATTGACAAGGTGAACAATGTTGCTACTCCTACAAGTCCACTTGCAAACAACAAGAACATCAAGAAGAAGCAAGTGGAGGTGCCCAAGCAACAAGTGCCTATTTCATGCAATCACATTTGTGATTACATGTGTTGTTGGGACAAGGATGGCAAGATTGTTGTGAAGTATGTGGGTGCCCTTAAGAAGAGACAAATCTTAAGGAGTGTTTGGGTACCCAAGTCTTATATTTCTAACCCCCTAGGTCCCATCTCGGGACCTAAAACAAAAGCTTAATCTTGTGTTGTAGGAATACTCCTCCGGTGGACCAAAATGGGTGCTTGATAATGGATGCACCAATCACATGATCGGAGAGAAAAACATGTTCACCTCCTTTCAACCAAATCAAGTTGCATGTGAAAGGATTGTCTTTGGTGACAATAGTAAAGGAGATATCCTTGGTTTGGGTAAAATTGCTATCTCAAATGATAATTCAATTTCAAATGTATTACTTGTGAATTTGTTGGGATACAATTTGTTGTCCATCTCACAACTTTGTGAGAAGGGTTACAATTGTCTCTTTACGGATAAGGGTGTAGAAGTCTCTAGAAGGTCGGATGCCTCTATTGCTTTTACAGGTCAACTTAAGGGCAAGCTCTATCTAGTTGATTTCTCATCTAGTAGAGTGGGGTCCAAGACTTGTTTAGTGGCAAAATCTGGCACGGGCTGGTTATGGCATCGCCGTCTAGCTCATGTTGGGATGAGGAACTTGGCCGATCTTCCAAGAGGTGGATACATCCTAGGACTAACAAATGTTTCTTTTGAGAAAGATAGAATTTGCAGTGCATGTCAAGCGGGAAAGCAAGTTGGAGCCAAGCATCCCGCTAAGAACATCATGACTACATCAAAGACCACTTGAGTTACTTCACATGGATTTATTCTGACCCAATGCTTACATAAGCATTGGAGGTAACAAATATGGTTTTGTAATTGTTGATAATTCTTCTCGCTTCACTTGGGTATTCTTTTTGAAGGACAAAAGTGAAACTCAAGGGATCTTCAAGAAGTTTGCAAGAAGGTCTCAAAATGAGTTTGAAGTGAAGATCAAGAAAGTGAGAAGCGACAACGGGACCGAATTTGGAAACACCAACATTGAAGCATACCTTGATGAAGAAGGCATCAAGCATGAGTTCTCCGTTGCATATATTCCACAACAAAATGGTGTTGTGGAGAGGAAGAACCGGATGCTCATTGAAGCCATAATAGCAATGTTGGATGAAAACAAGATTTCAAAAAAAGGACTATTGGGCGGAAGCCGTCAACACGGCATGTCATATTGTCAACCACTTGTACCTCCACAAGTTGAGGAAGAAAACCGCCTACGAGCTTCTAACTGGTAAAAAGCCTAAGGTGGATTAATTTAGAGTTTTTGGATACAAGTGTTTCATACTTAATAAGAAATCCAAAATCTCTAAGTTTGCACCAAAGGTTGATGAAGGGCTCTTATTTGGTTATGCTACTAATGAACATGGCTATCGTGTTCTCAATGAGACCACCGGTCAAATTGAGATAGCGGTAGACATGAGCTTTGATGAAAGCGACGGCTCTCAAAAGGAGCAAGTCAATGCTGAAATTTTAGGTAAAGAAGAACCATCTCACCAAGTGATCAAGAAGCTTGCTACCGGAACCGTTTAAGAAGAAGAAGAAGATGCACATGTGCAAATACCTCATGATTCAAACATGCATCATGGGTCAACCAATGCCCATGGTGATGCTTCCACCTCATGGAGTCATGACTCAAGAGAACAAGTTAGTCAAGATCCACCTCAAGCACACAGCCAAACCAAGAAGGTGATCAAAACATTCAACATCTTGATTCTCCAATCAACCAAGACTATGAAGATGAAGATGATGGTCCAATTCAAACAAGAACAACAGTGCCTCAACCAAGAGTTCATCACTCCATCCAACGGGATCATCTCATTGACAGCATTTTGGGAGACACACAACGAGGGGTAACAACACACTCTCGTTTAGTTGGTTTTTGTGAATATTACTCTTTTGTCTTCTCGATGTTGCCAAATAGGGTGAAGAATGCTTTGAAGGACCCAGATGGGGTGTTTGCCATGCAAGAGGAGCTAAACAACTTCACCAAGAATAAAGTCTAGTCCTTGGTGGAAAGACCCAAGCAAAATGTGATAGGTACCAAATGGGTCTTTCGCAACAAAGAAGATGAGTATGGCATGGTCATAAGGAACAAGGCACGGTTGGTAGTCAAAGGTTTCACTCAAATCAAAGGTTTGGATTTTGGGGAGACCTATGCACCTGTAGCTAGGCTTGAATCTATTCACATATTACTTGCCTTTGCTGCTCACCATGTTTTCAAGTTATTTCAAATGGATGTGAAAAGTGCATTCCTCAATGGCCCCCTCTCTGAAACCGTGTATGTGGAGCAACTGCCGGGTTTTGAAGATCCACATCATCCAGATCATGTCTACAAGCTTGACAAGGCACTCTATGGGCTTAAGCAAGCCCCTAGAGCTTGGTATGATTGTCTCAAGGATTTCCTACTCAAACAAGGGTTTGAGATTGGAAAGGCCGATCCCACTTTATTTACTCGCAAAGTCAATAATTATATTTTTTATGCCAAATATATGTCGATGACATTATATTTGGTAGTACTAATGCGGACTTTAGTGAGCAATTTAGTAGGATCATGATCAAGAGGTTCGAGATGTCCATGATGGGGGAGTTGACATACTTTCTTGGATTTCAAATCAAGCAACTCAAAGACGGCACGTTCATAAGTCAAACCAAGTACACCACCGACATGCTAAAGAAGTTTGACATTGACAAGGCCAAACCCATAAAGACACCAATGCCAACAACCGGACATCTTGACCTTGATGGAGACGACAAGGCCATTGATCAAAAGGTATATCATTCCATGATTGAATCTTTGCTTTACCTTTGTGCATCTAGGTTTGATATTATGCTTAGTGTGTGCATGTGTGTATTCGAATAGGCAAAAACTCTTGTAAAAATTGTGTGAATTTTTAAAAATCTATTTTTCACAACTCAAATGTGTCCATAGTTATGTAATGGCTTCATGAAATCTGGACAAATTTGAGTTGGTTTGAGTATACTATGTGGTTCACCTCCTTTAGAATTTCTGCTCACTGGTTTTTGACCTCCTGCAACTTATGACATTCAAGCATAACTGGAACATAGAGGTTATTTGTTAGTTTTGGGCCACAGTTTATATTGATGTAGAGCACAAGATACTTCACTAGATGACTGAGGGCCTTCACTGCCACTATGATTACCGCCAGTTCTCCCACCTTCTTGGGTTTGATCACCATGACTGTGATGCTCCTAGCTTATATGTTCATTATCCAAATGGTGTGGGTAGGGCTGATTTCATTGAAGCAGCCTGATGTTGATCCGACTAAGGCAAATGGTAAGACAGAAGGTCTAAAGCCCTATTTCTATGTGCTCAACAATTTGCTCCATGCTACTATTGACCCAAAGGTTGGTGATGCTACTTCAGTTCAGAATCATGATGCAACCATCCTTGTTTGCTTTGGGCTTAAGAAGAGGTTCAGTGTGACAGATCTCCTGTGGCATCACATTGAGGAGGGTTCCTAGACCTCCAACCAGTCCTTCCCCTATGCTCTGTATCTCATGTATATCATTGAGCAAGTCATTGGCTTTGCATTCTAGCAAGACAACAAGCACCTGGACTGGAATGTCAGATGTATTTAGGCTAAGTCCAAGCAAAGGGAAAGGGCTAGCAACAGATGATCATGGCAATTGTGCAGCACAGGATGATGAGGTGTAGCGTGACACTGAGTTTGAGCAGCAACAGGGTTTTCAGAGAACCAGTGTCTTTGATGATGATGATGATATTGTTGAGTAGTTCACCTACTGCCTTTGCCCCTTGGAGCTTCATGAAGCCTACCCTTTTTGGCATTTGATGCCAAAGGGGGAGTGTTAGGCTTATCTCATATGGTATTAGGCTTGGTATTAGGATTATCGTGTGGTGAACCATGTGGTAAACTTAAACTTTGTGTGTGTGATGGTTGATTGTAAGCTAAACACCTTTGCTTCATTATTATATCCTACTTGTGTTAGCTGATTTGGGATTGTGCTGATGCAATGTTGTTTATGAATGGTTATGATAAGCTAAGTCCTTTTCTTTCTTGCATAACCATTCAAGTTCTTTCTTTTTTTTTCTTTGTGATATATCTTGTCATATGCATCACACTTTATTATCTCACACACACTTAGGCACCCCACGGATTGCAAAATTTAGGGGGAGCTTGTTCTTAATATATGCCATCTTGATTCTAATCAAGATTTGAAATTCTGAATCCAATGCATACATTAAGGGGGAGCTCAACTTGAATTTTGGAATTCAAAAGCTTCAATTCTTTCAATCTTTATAAGCCTAAGTTTGTTGTCATCAATTACCAAAAAGGGGGAGTTTGTAAGTGCATTCGCCCTCGATGTGGGTTTTGATAATTAATGACAATCAAATTAGGGACTAACATGTTTATCGAGCATAATCTACAGGTGTTAGTCCATTGATGGAATTGAACGAAAACATTCGGTGAATTATAGGACCCCTAAATTTCTAATGGATGAACGGTGTTTCCACTCAAGTGGCTACAAAGTTTTTATTCTTTGTTTGAGTTATAGGAAATGCCGTACTATCAAGAGGGATGCAAATCAAGTTGGTAAGATGAGGATAAGGGTGCTTAGGTCAATTTACTTCTTGCGCTTGAGAGACACACTTGCACGCACAAAGCACTAGGAAATTTCTTCTCTGCCAGGGTGAGCCGGTAGTACCGACCCTCAGGGCCGGTGGTACCGGCAGTGCCAGCCCTTCTCCTGAGTTTTGCGAGAAAATGAACTACCGGTAGTACCGAGCTCGGGCCGGTGGTACCGGCCAGCACCAGTAGTACCGGTGTGAAACGCCGGTAGTACCGGTAGGCCAAATCTGCACTGACTTTGGTTGCGGAGATTTGAACTGCCGGTGGTACCGGCCTTCCACCGGTGGTACCGGCAATGGTCGGTAGTACCGACAAAAGCCGGGTGGTACCGGTAGGCTTATTTCTCGCAAATCCTAGAGACTTCTTACTGTTAGATCTGAGGTAGCCGGTGGTACCGGTGGTTGCCCCGGTAGTACCGGCAGTTGTTCAGGACCTATGAATAAATAGTTCTTCCCTCATTTCTGACTGTTAGCTCTCCCATTCTTTCAACTATACATCTGAGAAAATAGTCTCCAAGCTTTGACTCACCCACTCTCTCTCCCTCTTTGCTCCTAGACTTCACTCCTTGAGAGATTCGAGCTAGAGAAGTGAGATTAGAGAGTTGGGAGCTTTGATTTATGACATGTGCACTTGGTTTCTTTGTCTTGCCAGTTTGATTTGCATTTGTTACTCTTGGCTTCTTGGAACCCTAGCCGGCTAGGCGTTCTTCGTGGTTGCCCGTGTTGATTCATTTGTGAGGGCATCCCGAAGTGTTTGTATAAACCTTTGATTCGTAGTGGAAATCTTGAGCTAACCTGTGTGGTTGCTTGAGGGAGGAGACCTAAGTGGTCGGACCTTCGTGGTCACCTCAACAACGGGGACGTAGGAACTCCTTCGTGGGGATTGCCGAACCTCGAGAAAAATATCTTGTCTTGCTGTGGAGGTAGCATCGACTACCCTTGTTCTTGTGTTCTTCGTGTTCTTCCTCTCTACTCCCTTTCATAGGTGAACAAGGGCTGATCTACGTTTTGGAGAAGAACCGAGCCAATGGAACTTTAACCTCATCCTCTACTACAGCAAGGAGAGTGGGGTAACTCTCAGATCTGAAATCAAAACTCAATCTACTCTGATTTCGTAGCTCTCATAGGGCGTCGGTAGTACCAACAGTTGCGTCGGTAGTACTGGCTGTCTTACACCAGTAGTACCGGACCAAACTGTCAGTAGTACCGGCAAGCATTTAACTTCCGCAACTTGAGTTTTTGAGTTTCAGGTTTTTAAGATACACCTATTCACCCCCCTCTAGGCCAATTAGATCCTTTCAGGAAGCAATTAGGATCTTGTTAGCCTATGCTTGTGCTCACAATATCAAGCTATATCAAATGGATGTGAAGAGTGCATTCTTGAATGGGTACATAAATGAGTTGGTTTATGTTAAGCAACCTCCCGGTTTTGAAGATGACAAGTACCCCAACCATGTTTACAAGTTGAAGAAACCTTTGTATGGTTTGAAACAAGCATCTAGAGCATGGTATGAGACGTTAAGGGATTTCCTACTCTCTAAAAGATTTATTATGTGTAAGGTTGACACCACTCTCTTCACAAAAAAGATAGGCAAGGACTTGTTTGTGTTGCAAATTTATGTTGATGATATTATATTTGGCTCAACCAATCAAGAATTTTGTAAAGAATTTGGAAATATGATGGCAAATGAGTTTGAGATGTCCATGATTGGAGAACTTAGTTACTTCCTTGGTCTTCAAATCAAGCAAATGAAGAATGGCACATTTATAAGTCAAGGAAAGTACATAAAAGACATGCTCAAGAAGTTTGACATGGATGATGCAAAGTCAATTAGCACACCTATGGGAACTAATGGAAACTTGGATAGTGATGCTAGTGGCAACATGGTGGATCAAAAGTTATATCGGTCTATGATTGGAAGCCTACTCTATGTGACTGCATCAAGGCCGGATGGGATGTTTAGTGTATGCATGTGTGCAAAATTTAAAGTCTCACCAAGAGAAAGTCATTTGAAAGCAACTAAGAGAATATTGAGGTACTTGAAACATACACAAAATGTTAGATTTGTAACACCCCAGGTGTTTGTCACTTGCTAAGTACTAGGTTTGAGCTCAAACATGACAAGTTCAATGGTAATAAAAAGGTCAAAGTCAATCTATGAAAGATATGCTTGGATGATGAACCTTTACTTACATACAGGCCCATCTTGAAAGATATGCTTGGATGATGCTAGTGGAACATTTTTTTCATGTGTCTCATATCCATCCCAATCTATGTTGGTCCCTGGAAAAGTTTGGTGAAGTTTGGAATCAAGAAGTCACATGAAATGATAAGTTATATCCTTGTCGCAATGGCTCTATTAAGAAAATAGAATCATGGGTCATTAACCAACCCTTGCCAACTTTCTCATATGACTCTAGATGAATTATACAACAAAAGTTATGAAGGGTACATGTTGAGCTTATGCCAAGGAAATGCTTCAATTGGCCTAAAACCCTATTTGGACCTTTATCAGGTTACTGCTTTGACCAAAGTGAAAGATTGACTTCTGTTATAGTTATGAGGTTTGACCCTAAATAAAAGTTGTAGTTTGTCTTCTGTATAAGAAACTTTCTTCAAGGGTTAAGAACCAAATCATCCTGCAAATAGTTCAAACAGAGGCTCAAAGTTTGAATCAGCTGCAGCTTTTTAGCCCTATGAAATAATTCTAAGTCCCTGGAAGTACAGCAGTGAGTTAGCTCCTTCGTGACATTTTATTATCCAAAATCATATGGTAACTCAATTAGATTCCTTAATATGAGTTGGAGTACTCTTCTTGATGAAAATGATGGATCAAGTGTCATCAAATTTGGAGTTCATTTGGATATCTAAAAATAGCTCCCAAAACAGCAAACGTTTATTTTATCGCTAAACGGACATCGACCCGTTGGCATGCCGCGTTCTCCTGTTTTTGTTAAGCAACTCAAGTTGGTCCAAAAGTAAAAGTTGTGGATAATTGTTTGTAGAAGGTCATGTAAAAAGTTGCATCAAGTTTGACATGGTTTGGACCATCAACTCTTGGTTTTGCTAATCACCATCAATACGTTGACACTCGTGACTTGGCATCTAATTATCTCTTAATCTATTGATCTAAAGGCCGAGCACTCTTAATTAAAGTTGTAGAGCACGCGAGATAAGCAAACTTCATTTTGTGCCCATGATCCAATTCGGCCCAGAAGTGGCCCGAATCGGCGTCCCACCTTGGCTACTTTCATGCCCGCCACCTGTTTGTCGAAATCCTTCAATGGGCGACGCGTGGCGAGCACGTGGCTGCCATGCCCGAGTGCGCGCCCCCTCCTCCTCTGCTGCTTGCCCAAGAGCCCCCATGCCCGCCTGTCGAAGTGGAGAGGCACCCCAACGCCTTCCTCATCCCTCTCCACCCTCGGCTCGCTCTCTCCCTTGCTCTATGTCGGCTCTAGAGCGGAGGCACCATAGCCACCACTAGAGCTCTCTCCTTCCTCACGGTCTCGCCGCTCCAGTGCTTCTCCACCCTTGCTGGCTGCGCCCTAGTCATCCGCACGGAGCACCGCTCCTTCCATGCTCTTTTTTCAGGTGCCGCTCATGGCTATTCGTCCTGATCGACGGAGCAGCCAGTGCTGCTGCTGCAGGCTACATGGCTAGGCCGTCTGAGAGTGGCTCGGGCCAAGCTGAGTGGTGTGGAGGATGCGGGCAAGCCTCCGCCGCCGGAGCTTTGTGGGGACCAAGGACCTCAGGTTAGAATATGAAACAACACAGGGTTCCAGATGCGAACCACAGACTCATCATATGAATAGTGCGTCTGCACTGCGGCTTGATTTGTGGAAAACTCAGGGTTCCCGAGGCAAAAGTGTTTTTCTTTTTCTTTTGTTTTAGCAGATTTCTGGGTGAACTTTGGAAATGCATAGAAATTCATAGAAAAATCGGAAAATAGCAAATTTGGACTTTTTGGAATTCTTGTGAAATTCTCTATGCAGTAGATCTATAGTATGGCATGGTTTAGTCTGAAGTTTTAGTCGTAAAAATAGATTTATGCAGTTAGGTTTTAACTGCTTGTTGTATTTGTCTTTTTCATAACTGCTGTAGTATGGCTCAAAGAAATGTGGAAATATTGTGACATGCTTTCCATATGATAATTGATTTCTGGTAATTGTTTCATGAATTTAGGAATGGTAGATTAAGAGTTATAAGAACAAAACTAGATACACACTATATGTGAGCCCAGGAAGTCAAATCTCACATATAGCCACAAATAGGGGTAATATCAATAGACAATGCTTGTATAACGAACTTAATATAAAAGATATAACCTTAGATAACAAACAGCGGAAAGACACTCCGTTCTTCAGGCAAAAGCTCCTAATCCACAGGGACAACTGACTGGTTGAGCACAAGCCTAAACTCTTCTCCAAACTTGCAATCTGGTACCCATCCGGGATTTTTATCCAAATAAAATGTAAAGGCAAGCGTAAGTACATCTTGTACTCAGCAAGAATAACATGGGGTTCATGAGGCTCAAAGGCTAGACACTAGTTTAACTGCATGTAGCTTTTAGTTATCATAATTTTAGCATACGAGTAGCATCAAGTTGTCAAGTCCCATAGTAAACTTATGATCAAGTAAAGTGAATAAAGAATAGCATAAACATCATATTAACAATAATAACATTAATGATTTGCCATTTGTGATCATTTATTCTGTATTGGTCCAAGGCCGCTCGTGACCGTGAGCACGGCTGATATATCAGTTTTACACTCTGCAGAGGTTGTACACTTTCACTATGAGTCATGATTTACCCTTTCGCCCGAGGTAGCTAATCTCTTAACCCCCTTCCTAGGGAGGCCGGAAGGGTTCACTATGAAGCCTTTCAAAGGTTCGTCTAACAAGTTAAGGCTGCTTGGTTTCATTAGTCAGTCCATGTGATTCACCCGTAGGAATCCACGGTCTGCTATTCTCCATTTGGGCCACACGGGTAACCTCTAACAAGCTAGAAAAGGTCCTCATACTGAGCTAAAGCCAGAGCCATGTAGCCCTCACAGTTGTACTGCATGTCCCGGATGGTCAGATACAGATAAGTCCTTATGGAGAGAAACTAGAGCACCATAAGTGTTGACACCGTTTTTTGGGCACGTGTCCAGGATGGCAGGATAAAGTGGCAGTATGCTATTTACAAGATGAATTGCCGATGAGGATGGTTGCCGATGAAGGAGAGGTCGGATGTGACTAAGTCTGCAGGCAGTGATGTGTTTATGCCGATGGGGGAGTCTGCCGATGACTATGGCAAGGAGTCTGCCGATGGAGGAGGGGTCCGGAAACTGCTGATCGGTTTATGGAAGAATTTTAGTTCGTCACGGGAGATAGCTTTCTTATTTCCTTATTTATTTAAGTCGTTTTGTATACGGATTCCGTGTAGTTTGGAATTCGAATTCTAGTCGTGTTTAGTTGTAGCTCTTTGAGCAGGGTATAAATATGAACCCTAGGGCCTTGTAATGAGACATCTATCAATCAATCAAACACACGTTTTACTCATATATTCCAGCATCTACTTTTCGACTACTTCGTCATACTTTTTCTTTTTTACTATGAGTTCTTAGGAATTAGTCGACTTAAGCTCGGCGTATTCTCGAGTTCCGCGTGAGTACCTCTTAGCCGTGACATCCGGGCGCATCGCTGTTGTCAGGACTAAAGTATTCGAGTTACCACCTTTACCGATAGTAAGGTCAAATCGGCTGGCACGCCTCAACGTTTGAATCGGGTATTAGCCCTTTGTGTTTGCAGATCTTTTTTGCATCAACACATCTTTTGGCACGCCTGGTGGGACCAGATTCAAGATCAAGATCAGTATGTCGATCTCTGACTTCGATCAGGAGAACGTCATCCCCGTGACGGAGGCCAATCTCAAGGATGAGCAGAAGCAAGCTATTGCCCAAGCTATGGAGGAATACAGGCTGTAATGTTTGAAGTCCTTCAGCATAAATAGGAGTGGCGAAGTGATCCAGAAAGATGCTTTGCCGACGCCACGGCAGGTTACTTTCGAAGCCAATCCGGGCAAGCTCCAAGATATGGTTGACAGTGCTATCAACCGTGCTTTGATCAACCAAGCTGGTGTACTCTCTAACACGGTTTTCAATTCCGTAGCAAGAACTTTCAAGGAAGGACAAATTCCTCCAGATTATGTGGGCCCTACTCATCATCAACCAACAGCACCAGAGGTTACGGCTCCATCGGCTGCTTTGACGGCTGCAAGTGCACAATCTGCCGTCCCTCCAAGTACATCGGAAGCTACTGGTGCACTATCTGTGCCGATGACAACCAACCCACAGACTTCAAGTGGGCAGAATAAACTGACAACAGATATGTTGGCATCGGCAATGTCAGGGTTGACTCTTCCTCCCAACTGGTGGGGTTATGGTATGCCTCCAGAATTGACGCCAGGAACATCGCAGATAACCGACATGAGGGGCAAGACTCCTATGACATCGGTGCCTCCCAATGCGCCGTTGAACTAGAGTCCCCGGTATACTACGACTACTACTGCAAGGCCTCACACTAGGAATCCTCAAGATTCAATGTTTCAGATGCCTAATGCATCGGCAGATTCAATGCTGATGCAACAGAGGTCTATGGCCCAGTCGGGGTATGTCAATTCAATGATGGTACCCAATTACCAATCATCGGCAGCGCCTATGCCGATGAACGCTAATAATGGGTGGCTTGGACAGCAAGTCTTTCCACAATCGCCCCAGCAGAGTTACCAGGCTACAGGGTTCCAGCAAGGACAGGTCTATCCCGGGTTCCAAGGTCAGGGGATCCCCAACCAGCCAATGAATTTCGGACAGCAACTCGGGGGACAGCAAATCGGTGGACAGCAGTTTGGTGGTCCGCAGTTCCGTGCAGATCATGCCCCGAACAGACACATGGAGGTTCACCATCAGGTGCCGGACCCGCAGCCGCCTCATCGGCAGGATGCCGATGCATATTGGGCCGATAAGATTGCTGAAGTAATGAGGGAACAATTTGGGATAAAACCCAAAGTCAATACTTACTCTTATCGGACACCGTATCCTCCCGCATATGATTTGATCCCGCTTCCACATCGGTACAAGGTACCAGACTTTACCAAATTTTTCGGGCAGGATGACACGTCAACCATGGAGCATGTCAACAGGTTTATCATTCAATGCGGAGAAGCTGGTAACCAGGACGAATTGAGGGTTCGTCTATTTTCATCATCATTATCTGGATCGGCCTTTACCTATTTTATATCATTACCTCCTAACTCAGTGATTACTTGGGCCGATCTGGAGAAACAATTCCACAAATACTTCTTTTCGGGGATTCATGAGAAGAAGATCACCGATTTGGTCAAATTGAGACAACGCAATGATGAATCGGTTGAGGGTTTTGTGCAGAGGATACGGGAGGTCAAAAATAAATGCTATAGTCTGGTTCTCGATGATCGGCAGCTAGCCGATTTGGCTTTCCAGGGTCTATTGCCACACATCAGGGATAAGTATGCCTCTCAGGAGTTTGAAAGTTTAAGTCATTTGGTGCAAAGGATTTCTGATCAAGATGTTAAGCCTTTTGAGCCCAAAAGAGCATGGAACAAGAAAGTATCATTTGTTGATGAGGCAACGAGCTCAGATTCTGATGAAGAACCAGTCATCGGCCTGGCAGAGTGGGTAAAGAACAAGAAGCCGATGTCTTGTCCTTTTGGGCAGAAAGAACCAGAGAAGTTCGCTTTTGACACCGCTAAGGCCGATAAGATATATGATTTTCTACTCCAGGAAGGTCAGATCAAGCTGTCTCCTAATCACGTGATCCCATCGGCAGAGGAATTGAAGAGGATGAAATATTGCAAGTGCCATAATGCAACTTCTCATGACACCAATGACTGCAAAGTTTTCAGACAGCAGCTGCAATCGGCAATAGAGTCTGGGAGAATTAAATTTGACAGTTCCAAGACTCAGAAGCCGATGAAGATAGACCAACATCCTTTCCCGACAAACATGTTGGATGCAAAGGGGAAGGCCAAGGTCTTAACGTCGGAAACAGCTGAGAAAAGTGCATCGGCAGATCCTCAACATCAGATTACTACTGCCGATGTAAAGGGTAAAGGCTTGGTCCAGGAAGGGACTAATTCGGGTAGGCCTCCTCGGTCTGGCATTGTTATAACTCATAGGAGGCCTCGAGAGAATTGGCAGCAACGGGAAGATCGATATCGACGCCAGCAAGAAGATTATCGACGGGAGGAAGAAAGACGCCGACAGGAGTGGAATCGGCATAGAGATCATTGGAGTTGTCCGTTCTTCATCCATTGTTGGGAGGAAAATATCAAGCTTCCCACTGTCAGAGACTGCCCTGAGTGCAACGGTTATGATCGATACGACAGGACCGATCGGCGTTATCATGATGATGATCGGCGATTTAATGGGCCAATCAGAGGAAGGGCGTCAGTTCATGATCGGCTGGGGGGCAGGCTTAGCGTGCACGATAGGCTTGGTGATCGTGTCCAATATTTTCCCAGGAACCAGGAAGAGCTCGAGATGGCTAATGCGCGAGTTCCCGATGAGTTTATATTTTGCAGGGATGCTAACACGCATCGTATGGAGTCAAGGGAGAACCGACGCCCGGCAGCAAGGCAAAAGCCACTCCCTCCATGGTGTCCTGAAGGGTTAACCAAGACACAGAAAAGGAGATTGCAACGTGAAAGGCAAGAGGGGCTAAGCAAAGGCGAGAAGTCTGGAAGTCAGCAGCCATCAGACACTAAGAGGGAAGGTCCATCGGCAGGAGTCAACATGGTCTTTATGTTGCCGATGGAGTTTCTTGCACCATCCGGCGATGATGAGGTAGAGTTTTCCGATCAGATAGCTCAGCTGGCTCTGGATCCTATGATAGCTATCTTTGAGAAACCTGCCGATGATGAAAGACAGCATCTCAAAGCTCTGTTCGTCAAAGGAAGGGTTGATGGGCAGCCAATGACCAAGATCCTAGTTGATGGTGGAGCTGCTATTAATATTATGCCGTATGCAGTATATCGGAAGCTTGGGAAAGGGATCAGGATTTGACCAAGACCGATATGATGCTCAAGGATTTTGAAGGAAACGTGTCTCCAGTCAAGGGGGCAATATGTGTGAAGTTGACCATCGGCAGCAAAACCTTGCCAACATTTTTCTTTGTGATCAGTGGAAAGGGTGCTTACAACTTATTGTTGGGAAGAGATTGGATTCATGCCAATTGTTGCATCCCGTCTACAATGCACCAATGCTTGGTTCAGTGGGTAGGTGACAAGATTGAGATTGTCCCAGGGGATTCTTCTTATGTTATTGCATCGGCAGAGGCGGATACCTATGAAAGGACTAGGTGCATTTCAGGGGAAGTTTGGGAGAAGGATTTTCTCAAAGTGGCCGATTACGAGATTCCACCGATCCAAGCAGTCGGTTCTGATGACGGTTTTTAATGGACAGATTCGCCGATGATGGAAAATTAGGCCAGGGATTCACATCGGCCGATGATTTGGTAGAGGTAGATATAGGTAGTGGTGATAAGCCTAGACCTACTTTTATTAGTGCTAAATTAGATCCTGGGTGTAAGCAACAATTAACTAATTTGTTAAAGGAATATAAAGATTGCTTTGCTTGGGATTATACTGAGATGCCTAGTTTAGACCGATCAATTGTTGAACATCGGTTACCCATCAAGTCTGGATTTCGGCCACATCAGCAACCAGCTCGCCGATGTAATCCTAACATTCTGCCTGATATTAAGGCCGAAATCACCAAACTCATTGAAGCTAAGTTTATTCGGCAGTGTCGGTATGCCGAATGGATTTCCAATGTTGTTCCGGTTTACAAGAAAAACGGGAAGCTTCGAGTGTGCATTGGTTTCAGGAATCTCAATAAAGCTACGCCGATGGATGGATACCCAATGCCTGTTGCCGATCTGTTGGTTGACGCTGCGGCTGGTCATTGGGTCATCAGCTTTATGGACGGCAATGCAGGATACAATCAAATATTCATGGCAGAGGAAGATATTCCAAAAACCGCATTTAGGTGTCCTGGTCATGTTGGGTTATTTGAATGGATAGTCATGACCTTTGGGTTGAAGAATGCTGGTGCTACTTATCAAAGGGCCATGAATTTTATATTTCATGAGTTCATCGGCAAGCTGGTGGAGATCTATATTGATGATGTGGTGGTTAAGTCTGGGGATTTCTCAAAGCATCTTGCCGACTTACAAAAGGTGTTAGAGTGCATAAGGAAGCATGGGTTGAAGATGAATCCCAATAAGTGTGCATTTGGTGTATCGGCAGGGCAGTTTCTTGGTTTCATGGTACATCAAAGGGGGATTGAAATTAGTCGAAGATCTATTGATGCCATCAATAAGATAGTGGCCCCTACCAACAAGACTGAGCTCCAGTCCTTGATCGGCAAGGTAAATTTTATCAGGAGATTTATATCCAATCTGTCTGGTAAGATTCGTGCTTTCAGTCCTCTTCTTAAATTGAAGGCCGATCAAGAATTTATTTGGGGAAAAGAGCAGCAGTTGGCTTTGGATGAAATCAAGAAATATCTAGTGAATCCTCCAGTTCTAGTTCCACCTCAACAAGGAAAGCCCTTCAGATTGTATTTGTCTACCGATGGGACGGTTATCGGTTCAGCTTTGGTCCAAGAATTTGAAGGGAAAGAGAGGGTAATTTACTACTTGAGTAGGAGGTTGATTGATGCTGAAACCAGGTATTCGGCCATCGAGAAACTATGCCTATGCTTGTATTTTTCGTGTATCAAACTGAGGCATTACCTGCTATCGGCCGAATGCACTGTTGTTTGCAAGGACGACGTGGTCCGGTACATGCTATCCATGCCGATTATGAGTGGCAGGATCGGTAAGTGGATTTTAGCACTGTCGGAGTTCGATCTGCGTTACGAATCGGCCAAGGCAGTCAAAGGGCAGATTATGGCCGATTTTGTGACTCAACATTGCGGTGTAGTGGAAGCGTTGGAAATTGTACCCTGGACGCTTTTCTTTGATGGATCTACCTGTGACCGGGGGGCAGGAATCGGCATTGTATTAGTTTCCCCTAAGGGGAGGAAGTATGAGTTTTCCTTGCCGATTGTTGCTACATCAACGAATAATCAGGCTGAGTATCAGGCTCTGATCAAGGGATTGGAGTTGTTAAGAGAAGTTCGTGCTGATGCTGTTGAAATCTTCGGGGATTCTATGTTGGTCATAAATCAATTGGCCAGGAGCTATGAATGCCGAAGTGAAGTTCTCATAACTTATTTCGAGAAAAGCATGCAACTATTAAAGGAATTCAAGGATTTCCGATTAGAGCATGTTCCCTGATTGCATAATGAAGACGCCAATCGGTTAGCTCAGCATGCCTCAGGATATCAGCCTATGATTAATGCAATATCGGCAATCGGTGCTGATGATTGGAGGAAGGAAATTATTGATTATCTAAAAGATCCATCTAAGAAAGTTGAAAGACGAGTTCGGTTTCAAGCAACCAAATATGTGCTCCTCGAAGATGAATTGTATTATCGAACTATTGATGGAATTCTTCTCCAATGCTTAGGTGATGATGAAGCTAGAAGTTTGATGGGAGAAATCCATGAAGGAGTGTGTGGAGCACATCAGTCAGCTTTTAAGATGAAGTGGATGATTTGAAGGAACGGATATTTTTGGCCGACCATACTTGAGGATTGCTTTAAATATTTCAAGGGGTGTCAAGGTTGTCAAAAGTTTGGTAACATTCAAAGAGCACCCGCATCGGCTCTGAATCCTATCATAAAGCCTTGGCCGTTCCGGGGATGGGCTATCGATCTGATCGGCCAGATTTATCCACCATCTAGTAAGGGGCATAAGTTTATTTTGGTTGCCACTGATTATTTCACTAAATGGGTTGAAGCTATTCCTTTGAAGAAGGTCACCTCGGCCAATATGATTGATTTTGTGAAGGAACACATTATTTACCAATTTGGGATTCCTCAGACAATTACTACCGATCAGGGCACTATGTTCACATCGGGGGAGTTTGATGAATTCGCAATCGGCATGGGGATTAAAGTGTTGAATTCTTCTCCTTACTATGCTCAAGCCAATGGGCAGGCCGAGGCATCTAACAAAGGAATTATCAAGCTTATTAAACGAAAGATTGAAGAAAATCCTAAGCGGTGGCATACATTGTTAAATGAAGCACTGTGGTCTTATCGGATGGCTTGTCATGGATCAACTAAGGTGTCACCCTATCAATTGGTGTATGGACATGATGCAGTGTTGCCTTGGGAGATTAAGGCCGGATCCAGGCGATTATCTTTTCAAGATCAGTTAACCGCCGATGATTATGCCACTTTGATGACCGATGAGTTGGATGATCTAGCAGGGCATCGGTTAAAAGCTTTAATGAGTATAGAAGAAAATAAGAAGAGAGTTGCTAGATGGTATGATAAGAAAGTGAAGGCTAAGGAGTTTGCCGATGGGGATTTGGTATGGAAATTAATTTTGCCAGTCGGGACTAAAAGTGCGAAGTTTGGAAAGTGGTCTCCTAATTGGGAAGGTCCTTATCGGATAAGTCGATCGGCTCCTGGTAATGCCTATATTCTAGAAACTCTCGAAGGAGTTGAATTTCCCAGAGCATTAAATGGCAAATATTTAAAGAAGTACTACCCCAGCATATGGGTCGATGCATAAAAGTTTAAATGCCGATAACACTCCTATCGGCTGGATTAAAGTGTATCTGGGGATGGACTTAATGTTTCAAAAGATGCCGATAACAGTCCTATCGGCTAGACTAAGACATTAAGAAAGCTGAAATGCAGAAGACCAAAGGTGTGTTGCCGATGAGAGCTTCAGATGTTCAGCAGCGCTTGGATTGCCGATATGGCGCGCAGCCGGATCTGATTGGCTGTTTCTATCTCTTTGGTATCATCATCGGCAGAACCTTCTATCGGCTTCAGCTTCTTCTTCAACTGCAGCGCTTTGCGACCGTGGGCATTTCGTTCTTGCTCGAGGTGCTTGATGGTCTCCGGCAGTTGGCTCTCTTCTTGTTGGGCCTGAGACAGAGCATCCTCTACTTGCTTGAGTTCGGCCAGCAGGGCTTCCCTTTTTGCCGATAGATCAGAGACTTTCTGCTTCAGTGCATCACCTGAGGACTTTAAGGTGCCGATGTTCTTATGCTTCTCATCGGCTAAGAGTTTTTCTTTCATCATCTCCTCAGAAAGCTGGACTTGAGCAGCTCTATCGGCAAGGCGTCGAGTGGCTCTCTGGTACTGCAGCTGGCGGCTTTCTAGGTGTGCAGCCTGGAAGAGGGTTTCTTCAGCATCGGCAGGAATTTGGCCTCTAAGGGTCTTGAACAGGGCCTTGGCTGGATCAGAATCGTTGACCAGTTGAGCTATGTCTTGATGAAGTATGGCCGATAGCTCTTCCAGCTTAGCCCTGGTTTCTGCCGATACAGTCCCAACTGCCCGAGAGGAGCTTGCTTCCTCACCTTCTTCTTCGGAGATATCAATGGCGAAGGAGAATAAGCTGTCGGGAGAATCTTGTTCCTGAAAGTGAGGATGAAATAAGTCATTTTTATGGTCAAAGCTTCGGCAGACGATATTGGTGGAAAATTGGATGACTTACTTGCTTCAAGGCGATTTCTTGCCTTTGACTGGGAGGTGCTGATGAAACTGCAGGTTGATCGGCCAAGGATACCGATGGAGCTACAGGTTGATCGGCAAGTGTTGCCGATGGAACAATGTCGGCTGAAAGTTAACAGAAAAGGTTATAAGATCGAAAAGAAGAAGCTCATCGACAGTAATTTTGAGGAGAGTACGTTACCTTGAGAAGGGATAATACTTGTCTGAAGTGAGAAAACTACCGATAGTATGATTGAGCCTGCTGGATCGGTAGTTTGATCGCCTACGTCGGCCGGCACATCTTCTGATTGGGGTGCTTCTAACTGAAGTTCTTCTTGCTGGAGTTCTTCCATCTGTGGTGCTTCCTGCATTGGTTGGGGAGACGGTGCTTGCTGTGTCTGGACTTCTGGAGAAGAAGGAGAAGACTCCACCGGAATTGGAGACACCGGAGGAGGAGGGGGAGTTGCCACTTTCTGGCGCTTTGTTCCAGCCTTAGCACCTTTGGTGCCCTTTCTCTTTGGCTGGCTAGACTGGGGGGCATCGGCACTTTGACGCTTGGCTTTTACCGATGCACCGGTTTGCTGCAACAACGAAAAGGGGTTTATAAGCACAGATATAGCCGATATAAAAATGGTCAGTGTAAAAGAAAAAGATTTGACAAATTGCCTTGAAAGCCTGCGCCAGAGCGGAAGCAGCTACCGTAGGTGATGTCTGAGTTCTCTTGGTGGTGACTTTCCTGAGGCGCACACCCCGATGCACGACGGAAGCCAGAGTGGGAGCATTGTGGCCGATTGAGGAGATCGGGCCTGATGGAAACAAGTCGATCGGCTTGCCACTCTTGCTAACCGATGGGGGGATGTTGTCAGCCTGCAAAAGGAATACAAGGGTAAGCTACCGATGGAAATAGTATTGAAAAAATGAAACATCGGTTTGAAATACTTACGGTGTCATCGGGAACTTCGTATTCGGGGTTGATCATGCCACGGTATGTGAGGGCCGATCTGCAGAATAGATGCTCTTTCCATTCTACCCACCATAGCTTGTATGCCTGAGTAATAAAGGCAGCTAGAACCCATTCTGATAGATCTACATCTGTATCGGCATTTGGTGGTAGTTGGGCTACTCGAATCCACTCAAGAAAGTTGGTGATGGGTTCTCTGGGTTTTATCACATCGGCATAAGGAAGTGCAATCGGCAACTGGCCGAAAGCTAGCTGACGAGCTAATGCCGATGGATTGTAAAATTCATAGGTTTGGGGAGAGGTTTTTGTGCTACCAAAGAAATTCACTGGTATGACTCTGGGAGTCACAATTGCCATCATCACCTCATTATCCTTGTCAAGAGCTTCATCAAATGGATTGAAGATTAGAGGGAGCATACTGTCTGGGTCATCATAAGCCAACCATGGTCGTTCATCTCTGGCCAATCCCTCATACAGAGTCTGGAAGAATCGGCCGATCTGATCCGGATTACTCCCTGAACCAGGTAGAACTATGGCAGCTTCGCCAAAGTTCAGGGGGGCACGTGTTGCCGATTCCTCTTCGCCCAACACATGATTTTCGGCTATATCTCTTGGGAAATGCTGTGTGAACAAGTTGAAGTCAAGGCGCTTATGCAAATGCAGATTGAGCCACATGTTAATAAACCACCAGGGACCTCCCAAGTTGCCGATAGACTGACCAAGCAGGAGTTTCTGGGCTACCTGATGGAGAAGATGGTAAGCAGCGCCAAGCAAGTATCGGCCGAGAGGAAATTGGCCACCGTTAGCCAGTCTCTCTGCTGCCGATAGATAGACAGAAGTCGGTCCTGCCGATCGACCACAGAATACAAACTTTGTCCAGCCACATGTTCAGAAAGGTGGTTTGTTCCTTTATGGTGACAGGCCCCTTCCCACGGTACTTCTGAATGTACCCTGACCAACCGCCGATAGTGCGAGTCTCCACTTTGGCACTAGGAGCGGTATCAAAGAAGTGGGTGCTATCGGCAGAAGACAAGTCCAGACCAGTGAGCATAGCTACATCGGCAAGAGTGGGAGAAACAGGGCCGTGGCCAAAGACAAAGGCATTAAGGGTATCTGACCAAAAATGAGACGCAGCTATCAACAGCGACTCGTTCCTGTGCATATCGGCAATAGATAGCCTGATGCATTGGGCTAGCTTCCTTTCACCCCACTGGACTTCATAAGAATTGCTGACCCTCAACAACCAGTCTTTCCACCCTACGGTAGGGCTGGGCCAAGAGCGAAGGTGTCTTTCCACAAATCTAAAGAAAAATTTTCAGCTCTAAAGGGGATCCTGTTGGTTTCTGCGTTGATAAGGTCGGTTGGATCTGGGTCCCCTAGAGGGCCGAGGCATTGAAGGTGTGGTTGATCGGTGGGGATGCCAATTTTGTTGGACAATTCCTAGTGATTTTGGGTGTAAAGGAAACACAAAAGAAAGAAGAAAATGAAGATATTCAGTAAAATGAATTACGGATGAACAGGGATACGAGAAAAAATATACAGGAGACGAGATGGAGATCTGACCTCAGGAACGACGAAGCCAATGGCCATCTTGCTGCGAAGAAAGTGTTTGAAGGCACCGGGGTTGATGAGGAGGAGTGCTTGTCGGAGGTCTTGGGAGTTTCGGATGGCGCCGCCGCTGGAAAAGTAAAGTTGGGTGGTGGAATGATGTGATGGGGAAGGAGTACCCGAGAAGGAACTATTTATAGGACAAAATGGGCAAGGGTAAATCTGACTTATCTCTTTGCCGCCTCCGAGAAATCCGAGGGTACTCAGGTAGATATGGTAACTGTTCGCACGGTAATCAAGGGATTGCGCAGGTGATTTGATGGGAAGCGGTCATTATCTGAAGATATTTTACTGTGTGAGATTTCCTGGTCGGTCCATCGGCAGCGTTCTATAACGGTCATATTGCCGTTGGGCGAATAAAGGGGAGGTAGCCGTTTGTACGAACGTCCTGGTCAGTATATCGGCAGATCTTTGTAACGGTATTATTGCCGATGTACGGTTGAGAGAGAAATGCCCATTTAGGAAGTTGGGGATTTCGAGGAATCCGCGGGAGAATAGTATCAGAGTTGTTCAGATTGAGGTTGTCGGTTACCAGATTAGGAGCATTAATTGCGGGAAGAAGGCATCATTACTGTAGAGAATTTCGGAGCATTAATAGTTTTATACTCCAAAATTGGGGGGCATATGTTGACACCATTTTTTGGGCACGTGTCCAGGATGGCAGGATAAAGTGGCAGTATGCTATTTACAAGATGAATTGCCGATGAGGATGGTTGCCGATGAAGGAGAGGTCGGATGTGACTAAGTCTGCAGGCAGTGATGTGTTTATGCCGATGGGGGAGTCTGCCGATGACTATGGCAAGGAGTCTGCCGATGATACGGAGGAGGGGTCCGGAAACTGCTGATCGGTTTATGGAAGAATTTTAGTTCGTCACGGGAGATAGCTTTGTTATTTCCTTATTTATTTAAGTCGTTTTGTATACGGATTCCGTGTAGTTTGGAATTCGAATTCTAGTCGTGTTTAGTTGTAGCTCTTTGAGCAGGGTATAAATATGAACCCTAGGGCCTTGTAATGAGACATCTATCAATCAATCAAACACATGTTTTACTCATATATTCCAGCATCTACTTTTCGACTACTTCGTCATACTTTTTCTTTTTTACTACGAGTTCTTAGGAATTCGTCGACTTAAGCTCGGCGTATTCTCGAGTTCCGCGTGAGTACCTCTTAGCCGTGACATCCGGGCGCATCGCTGTTGTCAGGACTAAAGTATTCGAGTTACCACCTTTGCCGATAGTAAGGTCAAATCGGCTGGCACGCCTCAACGTTTGAATCGGGTATTAGCTCTTTGTGTTTGCAGATCTTTTTTGCATCAACAATAAGATAGCCCAATGCTCCAGCCCTCTTTTTCCAAGTTGCTAAAAGGTCATCTTTTAATGTTTATTGCATATTCCTTTAATCAAATTACAAGATCATGGTTTAGTGGAGCACTAGCATAAGCTACCCAATGCAAAACCATAGGTGACAAGGTATAAGATCAATACTAGGAATTCTTATCATGGAGACACATGCAATATGAATTGTGTGATTAAAGTTATTAGGAAACAAGGATGATCCCATGCTATACTTGCTTTAAAACTCAGATCCTTCTTTTAGTTCCAAACCTTCAATGATCTGTTTCTTGATCACCACGTAAAGCTCACCGACTGGACATGATCACAAAGCTCCACACAAGCATCTACACAATCATACACGAAGCAAGCAATATAAATAAATTAAAACAGTACACCAATCAATAAAAAAAGGTTTGAAAACTAGTCTACGCATTGCTACAAACACACAGACGGAAAAACACGCTAATCGGAGCTTCGATGAAATAGAAACGACGACCGAAAGATTATCTTTATAAGCGAGAAACTTTAAACTTCATTTATTTTAGTTAGACACAATCAGGTGAAAGTTGAAGCTATACAAATTACATCTTAATTCAAGAGTCAGTTAAACTCGTCTCATTTTATTTCAAAATTATTGGTGTACCATTTAAGCAAATTAGACTCTAACTTTGCAGAAAACAGATTTATGTGAGCCTCTTTATAGTGAGGTTTAAACTACATAATTTATAATCAATGAAAACATATTTCAGTTGGCATTAATCAAAGTATGCACAAAAGATCTGTTGTGGAAACCCTAAATTAATTTAATTACAAAACTATCTTGTATAAATTTTAATCAAGTTACATGCGACAAGATACCGTGACTAACCTGTGAACTACATCATTACTTACTCATCGTAACAAGATCAAACTATTTTGGAACTAAAACAGGCAGGATCGAAGGTCTAAAAACTTTTGTGAGATTAATTTTAGATACAGTTAGCAAGGAAGATGAGGGTTGAAGGAAAACAAGATACATACATCTTTGGCCATGTTAGGCTTCCCTTCCTTTGGCTGGGCACGTACTGGTGAAAGATTTCAAAATGCCTGAGCTAGCTAACTGCAGTCCAGCTGCTAGTTTAGCTTTCGATTGGAGGATGGCTCGTTCCTTGCTAGATGGAGCAGCAGGCTAATTAGCTTTGGCTAAGCCAGATTTGTTAGGATTAAGAGAAGATGTATGTGTACCTACTCGGCTGCTGCTTTGCGTTTTGGTCTCCTGGAGTTGCAGAGGCCAGGCCGATGGCTGTGCTCGCCCAGTCGCCGCTGTACAGTCCACAGCGATGTCGTGCCGCCGCATCCATGGCTGCATCGCACGCACGCCAATGAATATGAGAGGACTCCGATGAATGATGGCCACTCTAGCGAATCGCGATGGATGATGGCAAGGACGATGGGGCAAGCTCCACGTATGATGAACGTGGCGATCAGCGGGGTTGAGACGTCGAAGATAGCATAAGCGAAAGGAGGAAGAAAAATCAAAATTTTCTACCTTGGATTCCCAAAAAAGGGTTTCTCTTGTGGTAGTCTTGGTGTGCTCTGTCCAATAGGGTTGTACATATATATAGGGAGGAAATCTCTCCATATCTACATCAATTAACAATATGGTACTAATTGATGTTGTACCTTCCACCTTTACTAATGGGCCTAAATAAATATTAAAGCCCATTAATAAATAAAGACATGGTCTTTGAGATTTATTATAATTATTGCACATGAGATTTGAGTGTTAAAAAGGGAGAGAGGTTTTATTATTTTGCGGAACATAAAGAACCCAAATTAAGTATTTGGAGCTCATGAAATGACAATTTGGAGCATCTAAAAATTAGATTATGCTCACAGACAAGTGGGAACAAATTCCAAAAAAAGCTAGAAAAGATCCCAAGAAGATTGTAGATATTGTTTGATGAACAAGTAACTAAAATGAGTGAGTTGGATGACAAAGAAAAGATTTTAGGATGCTCTAAAAAAACTTGAGCTGAGGAATAAGGAATTTGGTTGTAGATAAAGATAAAGAAGTACCGATCAAGGAAGATTGATCTACTAAACGCATTTCAAAAACTTTGCTCACTCTCAACACACAAAGGAGTAACAAGCAAACATTACAACAAATCTTATGCACTAGCATGTATGCACAACAATATTGCTAAGCCTTACGATAAATTTTATTTTAATGAAAAATATTGTTTTCCCTATGTTTCATGAGCACAAACAAATGTATAATTACTTATTTGTCCTCTATTTCCAAAAAACCAAAATTTTAGGGTGTTACAATTCTACCCCCCTTAAGATGCTTTGATAGAATTTTATCATTCCAAGTCAATCTCTTAGTCACTCTTATGTCACGGTCACATTGGCTCCAACAAACCTATGATAGCTTCTTGCCATATATATAAAACTCTAAGTCTCATTCACATTCCTTTGGTGGTTTCCAGCTCTTGCATCTTTAACTTTCTTAAGTCCATCATTAAAGATGACGTCTCCTAGATGAGAACTTCCATCAACTAGAACATACTGGTCATGCTCTCTTTAGTCTTTAGCAATGAAGCCTTTTGAATCTCAGTAGAATCAATAGTAGATGTAGCATATCCACCTCCTAAGTTGTCAAGTGACCAATTTCACTAACTTGTGCCAGAGTAGATGATTATAATCATGGGATATCTCCAGAGACAACTTCTCACTTCCTGGTAAATTGAAAGGGCATTAATCTATCATATCAAGGTACTACCCCCCTTAAGATGAGATAGGTCGGGGGACAGTATGGACTAGCTCTCATATTCACATCATATAGTCTTTTAAATTCACTGTACCAAGTCTCATGATCTGGAGTTGGTTTCATCACTAAGTTCCAACTATTGGTACCTCTGTCAGAGTTGAATTGCTTCGCTCTTACATCCCATGTATAACTTTGTAGACTTTGGTGTCACCTAATTCTCACAAGCACCACTTCCAAGCTTTGAGTACCAGCAATGACCTATATCTCTATTCATATTAGCACACTTCAATGGAACTACTTCTTGCGTCCAAAACCAGATTCACCAAACACTTGAGGTCCTTATCGATGATCCAGCATTAACCAATACTTCTCCTTGTAACTCCTTTGATAAGACTACCCCCCTTAGAAAAGGTAAAATAGGGGCTTAAATGGGTAGTTTAGTCCATCTTTCAAGTGGGTTTCTTATCATCATATCTTCTAACACCGAAGAGAAACTCATGTGTACTGATATGTACAAGTAATCTGAAATTCCTCACGATATGAAAACACCAGCACAGTAAAATAGGCATAACTCCTTTTTTGTCAATCCAATAAGGTCTTAGCTGATACCGTTAGAAACCTTATCCAAATCCCTACAACTTTCATATAAAAGGCTTCCTTAGTTTCTGTCTTTAAACCTAGGTAAAACATCCATACATGATATCCATCCCGACAATGTCTCAGCATCGGTGCAGCAACTTGCAGAAGTCATATCTCTAGTTACTTAGATCATATGGGGACGAGTCTTACATGGTTGCAAAGCTTATGAAGTCCTCCACAACTTCTGTATATCCCACTTTTCCAGATTCTGATGTTAAGTTGGCTGAAAAGTAGGAATTAACTAGAACTGTCCAGATTTTGAAACTGTGCGGAACCATTAACTTGTAGAGGTCATAACTCAAGTTCTATTGATCCGGTAAAGTTGCAGCTTGCATCGTTGGAAAGCTTATCAAATGATCTACAACTTTATTACTTAACCCTTTTCCAAATTCTATAGTTACATTTGTTCGAAACAGTAGGCAACTGAAACTGGTCCTGATTCCTGACAGCCCAACTGTACCGTCTTGTGATTTTCGTAATTCCCAAACCACAACAGCTATGGAGGTGATTCTTGCGGTCAGAGAAGGATCTTGAAGTCTACTATCACCCAGAATTTTCACATGATTTTATAGTCCTCCGAGGTTAGGGATTCGAACTGAAGAAGATAAGTTGCTCCCAAAAGACAAGGACAAAGAAACAAGAGAAACTAAAACCTCAACTATTTATTTCATTAATCCTTATACCTTAGGCTTGTAACCTAAATGAAATTGTGCCACCTTGTGATGTGTGCTTCTGTGCTCTAGTGGCTCTCATACTTAGGATGAGTCCACTTAGTGCACTTATATTCTACCTTGGCTTGCTGTTCAGGATAGTGGTCTTGTAGTATACGCACAAGCCGAGGGTGGAAGAAATCTTCCCCACTAAAGGATGTGGTAAAGTACTCCTTTCGCCAACAAATATGTCTTGATGGGACAGGGCGAGCTTTCTCATACTCCGGTTCCGTTAATCCATAGATTCCCCGAGTCAAGCATAGTCTTCTAGAGTTGTTGCGAGCAATATTTTCGTTACGAACCATCTATGGAATTAGACTAAGAGTAAGTTAGAATAGAAGCAATACTTTTAGAATAGAATTAGATGATAGAAGCATAAGAATTTTAGCAAATAGCAAGGGTGAGATAGTAAGCATAAATGTAGTGAAGCAAAGATGGCTAAAACGACCATTACTATCTAGGCTTGCGTCCTACAGTTAGCATTGCTCTGATACCACTTTGTAGCACCTGATTTTAAGAACAAAACCAGATACACACTATATGTGAGCCCAGGAAGTCAAATCTCACATATAGCCACAAATAGGGGTAATATCAATAGACAATGCTTGTATAACGAACTTAATATAAAAGATATAAAAGCTCCACATCCACAGGGACAACTGACTGGTTGAGCACAAGCCTAAACTCTTCTCCAAACTTGCAATCTGGTACCCATCCGGGATTTTTATCCAAATAAAATGTAAAGGCAAGCGTAAGTACATCTCGTACTCAGCAAGAATAACATGGGGTTCATGAGGCTCAAAGGCTAGACACTGGTTTAACTGCATGTAGCTTTTAGTTATCACAATTTTAGCATATGAGTAGCATCAAGTTGTCAAGTCCCATAGTAAACTCATGATCAAGTAAAGTGAATAAAGAATAGCATAAACATCATATTAACAATAATAACATTAATGATTTGCCATTAGTGCTCATTTATTCTGTTTTGGTCCAAGGCCGCTCGTGACCGTGAGCACGGCTGATATATCAGTTTTACACTCTGCAGAGGTTGTACACTTTCACTGTGAGTCATGATTTACCCTTTCGCCCGAGGTAGCTAATCTCTTAACCCCCTTCCTAGGGAGGCCGGCAGGGTTCACTATGAATCCTTTCAAAGGTTCGTCTAACAAGTTAGGGCCGCTTGGTTTCATTAGTCAGTCTATGTGATTCACCCGCAGGAATCCACGGTTTGCTATTCCCCATTTGCGCCACACGGGTAACCTCTAACAAGCTAGAAAAGGTCCTCATACTGAGCTAAAGCCAGAGCCATGTAGCCCTCAGAGTTGTACTGTATGTCCCGGATGGTCAGATACAGATAAGTCCTTATGGAGAGAAACTAGAGCACCATAAGATAGCCCAATGCTCCAGCCCTCTTTTTCCAAGTTGCTAAAAGGTCATATTTTAATGTTTATTGCATATTCCTTTAATAAAATTACAAGATCATGGTTTAGTGGAGCACTAGCATAAGCTACCCAATGCAAAACCATAGGTGACAAGGTATAAGATCAATACTAGGAATCCTTATCAAGGAGACACATGCAATATGAATTGTGTGATTAAAGTTATTAGGAAACAAGGATGATCCCATGCTATACTTGCCTTAAAACTCAGATCCTTCTTTTAGTTCCAAACCTTCAATGATCTGTTTCTTGATCACCACGTAAAGCTCACCGACTGGAAGGAAGAAAAATCAATTTTTACTATCTTGGATTCCCAAACAAGGGGTTCCCTTGTGGTAGTCTTGGTGTGCTCTGCCCAAGGGGTTTGTACATATATATATAAGAAGGAAATCTCTCCATATCTACATCAATTAGCAATACGGTACTAATTGATGTTGTACCTTCCACCTTTTCTAATGGGCCTAAATAAATATTAAAGCCCATTAACAAATAAAGATATGGTCTTTGATATTTATTATAATTATTGCACATGAGATTTGAGTGTTAAAAAGGAAGAGAGGTTTTATTATTTTGCGGAATTAATTAATTTCATAGATAAAATAATTCCAAAAAAAATCCAGAATTATTATTTAAGCTACGAAAAATACTCCGAAAGCTCCAAAAATTCGGGAAAAATTCTCAGAGATATTATAGAACATAAAGAACCCAAATTAAGTATTTGGAGCTCATGATATGATAATTTGGAGCATCTAAAAATTAGATTATGCTCACAGACAAGTGGGAACAAATTCCAAAAAAAAAGCTAGAAAAGATCCCAAGAAGATTGTAGATATTGTTTGATGAACAAGTAACTAAAATGAGTGAGTTGGATGACAAAGAAAAGATTTTAGGATGCTCTAAAAAAAACTTGAGCTGAGGAATAAGGAATTTGGTTGTAGATAAAGATAAAGACGTACCGATCAAGGAAGATTGATCTACTAAACGCATTTCAAAAACTTTGCTCACTCTCAACACACAAATGAGTTACAAGCAAACATTACATCAAATCTTATGCACCAGCATGTATGCACAATAATGTTGCTAAGCCTTACGATAAATTTTAATTTAATAAAAAATATTATTTTCCCTATGTTTCATGAGCACAAAGAAATGTATAATTACTTACTTCTCCTCTATGGCCTTGTTTAGTTCCTAGAAAATTTTGCAAAATTTTTCACATTCCCCGTCACATCGAATCTTTAGATGCATGCATGAAGTATTAAATATAGACGAAAATAAAAACTAATTGCACAGTTTGGTCGGAATTGACGAGACGAATCTTTTAAGCCTAGTTAGTCCATGATTGGACAATATTTGTCAATACAAACAAAAGTGCTACAGTGTCGATTTTCCAAAAATTTTCGGAACTAAACAAGGCCTATTTCCAAAAAACCAAAATTTTATGGTGTTACACCTCCTCTGCTGCTCGCCCAGGAGGCCCCATGCCCGCCTGTCGAAGTGGAGAGGCACCCCAACGCCTTCCTCATCCCTCTCCACCCTCGCCTCGCTCTCTCCCTCGCTCTATGTCGGCTCTAGAGCGGAGGCACCATGGCCACCACTAGAGCTCTCTCCTTCCTCACGGTCTCGCCGCTCCAGTGCTTCTCCACCCTTGCTGGCTGCGCCCTAGTCATCCGCACGGAGCACCGCTCCTTCCATGCTCTTTTTTCAGGTGCCGCTCATGGCTATTCGTCCTGATCGACGGAGCAGCCAGTGCTGCTGCTGCTGGCTACATGGCTAGGCGGTCTGAGAGTGGCTCGGGCCAAGCTGAGTGGTGTGGAGGATGCGGGCAAGCCTCCATCGCCGGAGCTTTGTGGGGACCAAGGACCTCAGGTTAGAATATGAAACAACACAGGGTTCCAGATGCGAACCACAGACTCATCATATGAATAGTGCGTCTGCACTGCGGCTTGATTTGTGGAAAACTCAGGGTTCCCGAGGCAAAAGTGTTTTTCTTTTTCTTTTGTTTTAGCAGATTTCTGGGTGAACTTTGGAAATGCATAGAAATTCATAGAAAAATCGTAAAATAGCAAATTCGGACTTTTTGGAGTTCTTGTGAAATTCTCTATGCAGTAGATCTATAATATTGCATGGTTTAGTCTGAAGTTTTAGTCGTAAAAATAGATTTATGCAGTTAGGTTTTAACTTCTTGTTATATTTGTCTTTTTCATAACTGCCGTAGTATGGCTCAAAGAAATGTGGAAATATTGTGACATGGTTTCCATATGATAATTGATGTCTGGTAATTGTTTCATGAATTTAGGAATGGTAGATTAAGATTTATAAAAATAACAAATGCCCTGTGTTGCTTTGCTCCTATTCTGAGTAGGACTGCATGTTTGTATTGTTTGGCTCTGTTAAGTTGTGAATCTTGCCTGGATGAAAATATATGAGTTGTAGTACTTTTCATAAGCTTTCTATAAAGATAAATAGCACAATTTTTGGTTAAGCATATGTTTAGTTATAGTGGTTTAAAGTACTGTTACAGTTTCTGTCTAAATCCAGACAGAATTGCATTGTTTGTTATGTGAGACCTTGTTAATGGTAGATTTAGCTCTAGATATTTATAACAAAGTTGTTCAAAATTTAGTATTATTTCTAGAAAGTATACAACCATAATTTATGGGCATATGAACCTCAAGTTATAGCTGTTTAATGTGGCATGACAGATTCTGTCCATGTTTTGGACAGAGATGTCTTTATGGGGTTAATTGACCTTGTTAACTGTGGATTCATATTTAGATGATAATAAGAAAGTTGTAGGTAACTTTATGAGCTTTCCCAAAAGATAAGAGTCATGTTTGCTGGAGTTCTACAACTCCAGTTATGCTTCCTTGAATTGCCTATCAGTTTTCTGTTTGTAATTGTACTTCTACTGTTTGGCAGCATGAGCAGTTTTATTTATGCAATTAATTCGATGATATAAATGATGTTTTCTGTGAAACTTGTATATAGAAAAGATGTAGATAATTTACTAATATATATTGTGGTAAAGTTTCATATCATTTGGCTAAGTGGTTTGTGAGTTACAGTAGTATGAATTTCATCCTTTAAAATGCTTGTTCTCTGGAAATTCCTAGACCAGATTATACGGTCATGCATGTTTGACTTGGTTAACTTGTTAATCATGCTAATATGATTAAAGATGAATTGTAGATAATTTGATAATCTTTCCAGAATGTCCTATTGCATAGTTTTTGGAGTTGTGTAACCCCAGTTATGATTTATTTACTGAGTTGCTGCATGTATGTCCAAATTTGCTAAAAATGCATGAATACTTGATTGCTTTACTTGGTGTGTGCAAACTGTGATTCATATCTTTAATGGTGATTAAGTAATACACTTGCTACCTTGTAAAACTTGTGTCATGATTTATATGTTTGCTCTATATAATTGGTTGTGTGATGTTAGCTAAATAAATTTAGATGCTTGTGTCTTGCATACTTTTGTGTGATGCATATTGTGTTATTATTCTTCATATTCATGCACTTGCATCTTGCATCTCATCTTGGTGCGCTAGATGAATCACGTGAAGGTCATGGTGTGGAATCAGACTAGAAGATGGTGTTTGGTGGACCCATCCTGAAGGTGGAAGGACTAAGAAAGTGTTGTAACCTTAGATGTCACCAAGACGGAGCAACTAACTGAACTGACTCAGTGATGATCCCAGGCAAGCCCTAGAGCATTATAAGTCTCCCACTACTTTTGAATGCAATTGAGAATATATGTTATATATGTATTATTGCATTAAGTATAGAAGTTGGGTGAAACCCTTGCTGCATATAACACTCCTTGTCCAGCACATATACCTTTAACCCTATGTAGATTCGGGATCAAATCTAAATGCTTAGTCATGCTTAGACCGATAGAAGCCAAGTGATGTCCTGTCACCTGAGCGAGATAGGTGGATACCTGAAAAGATTAGCTATATATGATATCATGGAAATAACCAAGTGATGAGGATGAATAATTGGAGACCGGTGGGACGATGATAGAGAAGTAACAAGACATGGAGGTCTTGGGTGCCTATCTATCTCCACCTGTGTCAATTAAGGACCGATCGTTGATGGCCCTCTTGTCATGTTGAACGCATGCCCCACACTTAGCTGGAAGGATAAGTCGTTCCGACCGCGAAGCCTGAACACTATCCGGGTCGGGAATCGGCCCGATGTACGCGCTATATTGGTGATGGTTAAGGAGAACGACGAGGCCGCGGCGCGCAACCTTGGTATACCTTGGATACCTTGGTCGCCGGAACGGTACTCGAGTACGGGCGGTGCCTGTCGAACCCACGAATTGGTCCTGGATAGTGTAATATGGTGACCTGTAGCTCACTTGATCAGTGAGTGTGGTTTGTGTGGGGAATAACTCGCCAACTGGTTAGAAATCGATTCGAATCGCCATCGCTCCTGGATAGTGAGCACTTGACTTGAGCTTCGTCATCATAGTAATGTTTATGGAACACTTGGTTGGTTATGGTACGATGATGTTGGAAATGCCACATAGAATATGGGTACTACTGTTGTATCTTAATCAAGTGATTGCTCTAGTACAGGTGCTAATATAGATGACAGGTAATGATTATTAACTTGAGCTAAATACCTAAAAAGTTACTTATCGGTAACCTAAGCTTTTTATGCAAAAAGTGTTGTCAAGCTAGCCCCACCAATAAAGCCTTGCATACTCCTTGGTGTCATATTATTTCTGGTTTATGACTGGTAAGTCTAGCTGAGTACCTTCTCGTACTCAGGGTTTATTCCCACTTGTTGCAGGTTGTGATGTATCATGGCTACTGCAAGAGTTGGATGACTCCTACCATATTAGAGGAGTAAGATCATGGGCATGATCCTTCTTAGTTACCTCATCTATGTTGCTTTTGTTGGAGTTGACCTGGATACTGGTATGTATTTGAAATAAGGGCAATATTAGTTTCAAATTTCTTTGCTTCCGCTACTTTTCAACTCAAGTTGTAATAACTATATTGAACTCCAATGTATATCAAACTACTTGTGAAATGGATGTAACATGCGACTTGTTATGTTGAATCACTACGATCTTGGCTTGTATGATGGTTAGTTTGAAATCCCTCGTGATTTCACGGACTACCGGGTTTATGAGAGTTTGATTATGTTAAAGCAACTGCTTTGGCGGGAGTTTTTCATAGTTGATCTCTTGTAAATTGGGCGGTTCTGTTACAGGATTGTGGTATCCCAAAGGAGCAAATTTTGAGTTGATTGGTTATTCTGCCTTTGACTATGCGGGATGTAAAGTTGAGAGAAAGAGCACATCACGAACATTTCAATTATTAGGAAGATCACTTGTGTCTTGGTCATCAAAGAAGCAAAATAGTGTAGCACTTTCAACCGCCGAAGCACAGTATATTTCAGCTGGTAGTTTTTGTTCTCAATTACTTTGGATGTAGGCTACTTTGAATGATTTTGGAATCAAGTTCAAACAAGTGCCATTGCTATGTGATAGAAACTATACACTTAATTTCTCAAAAGCGTCGAATCCCACTAGCGCAATAGAAAATATACACTTAATTTTCTCAAAACGCACACCCCTCTCAACCCTAGGAACTCCACCTCCTTTGTAAAAGTGCTAACACTAACAAGTGTTCACCACCAAAGTGCATGTGTGTTAGCTTTTTACAAACATTTTCACCCAAAGGAGTTAAGTTAGCACTTTACTAGATCCTAATGCATATGCTCAAGATGTAGACCTAGTAGCACTTGATTCGAGAGATGACCGTGATTTCCCCTCTTGATAGTCGGCTATCTATCCTAAACCCGGTCAATCACTTCTCTACTAATCTTAGACCGGCAAAAGTAAAACCCTATGTTTATACCTTTGCCTTGATAACTTTGCTCCTCGTTTATCACCATGATCTTCACTTCATGCTTCATCCCTTTGTGATCATGTGGCTACCTTTCCATGCCACCATGCACCTTCATCACATGTTTTGCTATATCAAACTAAAATCACTTAAACACAAAGCATTAGCAACTTGGTGTCATTAATTACCAAAACCAAACTTGGGCTTTCAAAGAGGCAGGCGTGGACGAAGGTTGGGAGACTAGTTTATGTGTATGCACAGGAGTGGGAGCCCTTTGTTGTCGGTCTGCTATTGGCTGTTTTGGTCATCCTTTTTTGTGAGGATGTTCCTACTGTTTGCTCCATCGGATGTCGTTGCTCATGTGCGTGGGTGCCTGGCGCATAGAGGCCACCGTACGCCCGACCGTTTGAGAAGCTGAGGGCCCATGCGTCAGTGGCATGGGGGGCAACTTGTGGCCATTGCGTGGGCTAGCCGGTTGGCTAGATTTAACTAGTGCCTCCCCCTTTCCTTTCCTCTCGCTCACTCATTTCTTATCCCTGCTCATCCTTTGAAGAACAAAAAGAGAAGAACAAGCTCCTCTCTCCCCCTCTCCCAAGATTTGGTGCTAATTCTTAGAGAGATTTTGAGAGCCCTAAGAGATCGATCTTATGATCTTGAAGAGCATCTCCTCCCTAACCTCTAGTGTCCAAGCTTGGTGCTCATCCAAGAGAGGATTTGAGGGAAACCCTAGTGTTCATGCATTTGTGATTCTTTCTTGTGGCACTAGGTTGTGATTGCAACTGTGGATTTCTTATTACTCTTGGTGATTGTCGTCACCTAGACAGTTGTGGATTTGTTGATTGGTGAGGGGACTTGGTGATTGTGTCCGCCCCCAATCAAGGTGAATGAGGCGTTGTTGTGGTTCCCCGGCGGAGTGCTAAATTCCAACTCTAGTGGATTGCTTGTGTCATTGAGCTACCTCACTTGTGGCTAGGTTTGTGAAACACCTATTAGCTGCCGAACCACCAAGTGTTGGTCGACACAACAGGGACTAGCGTGCCGGCAAGCACGTGAACCTCGGAAGAAAAATATTGGTGTCAATATTGTGATTGATATTCTCTCGGTGAATATATTGATATACATTATGATTGGTTCATCCTCTACATATCGGTATAATTATCACTCACCTCTTTACTTTCTTGCAATTTAGTTGTAACTAGTAGTTCCTAGTTTTAGCTAGTTATAACTAGTTGTAGAGAGTAGCGACATAGCCATTGCTTGTGCCTAGTAATCATAGCACTAGAATTATTAGATAGGTGGCCTGCAACCCTTGTAGAGCTATAGCAAAATTGCTTTACGCCTTTTATTATATTATCCTTTGCTCTAGTGCTTTGTAGATTTTTTAAATAGGCTATTCACGCCCCCCCCTCGAGCCATAGTTGGACCTTTCAACAAGGGCTAAATGTGTGATTGAACCTTAGGTTGTCGCCAATAGAAGACCATTTCGAAACCAAACCTAAAATGGGTCTCCAACACAATAACTATAGCCTCCAATAGAGTACCCATATAGAAGATTCATTTTGGGTATCAGGGGAGACATAACCCAAATTTAGGTATCCTCTCTCCTCGAGACCCATTTGCAGAGAGTGTTGTCTTTTAGGTCTTGTTGTTGGAGACGAAACTGCTATAGTACCTGTTAAACTTTAACAACCCTAACCAAACACAACACTCTTATCGGGTACACTGTTATACTTCCTGTAGATATAGAGAAGAAGACACGAAGAAAATTTCATAAACCTCATGGTGCTCTACCCTTCGTCCACCAAGATCGGGTCACTTGTGTTTATGTAGTGTTGGTGGTCGCAATATGACTCAGCTTTCAATCTAAATCCTTATTAAAAACTATGGTACTAATAAATTTAAATTTACATTAAAGCATACAGTCACCACGCTAAGGGGGGTGTTTGGTTCCGAGTGTTAAACTTAAGTCTTTATCACATATGCATAAAATATTAAATATAGATTATTTAGAAA
Organism: Sorghum bicolor; assembly: GCF_000003195.3. Lineage (NCBI taxonomy): Eukaryota > Viridiplantae > Streptophyta > Magnoliopsida > Poales > Poaceae > Sorghum > Sorghum bicolor. The sequence goes on from NC_012877.2 coordinate 48,132,815, forward strand.
ATTAAAAATATAGTTAGAGACTAATTTGTGAGACATTTTTCACTAGTAGAAAGAGGCTCATACCTGGCGCCCCCTTTTTATACCACAGGCGGTTCCAGTTACGACGCGTCTGTGGTATAAATCGGGCGGTGTCAGATATTTTCGGCTGTCTGTGGAAACTATTATCACATGCGGTTGACTTAAGCAACCGCCTGTGTTATCTCTGTATAAATACACCTTCTTTCTCCCTGACCAGAACACAGTATCTCGCACCCACCTTCCATTGGGGGCGATTTTGGAGTTCCAGATTTCTCAAAATACAAGGGGGGAGGTTTTGATCTTCATTTCTAGGAAGGAGGTTGCTAAAAGAGGTTAGTTTATGTCCCTATGGCCTCAATTTGCTCATTCTAGCTCAATTTGAGCCACTTTTTGGATCTAGGGTTTCACCATGAGTGAGAGAGAAGAATAGCTAGCTTTTTGTCTTGATTTGTTGATATGGTTAGATGGGGTTGTTTAATATGGTTGGATAATGTCTCTCAACATGTTTGCTTCTCAATTTAGCTAGTTTTTACAAGATTAAACCAATGGTGTGTTCTTGTATATTTCTGTAGAGAGATAATCGTTGATTTTTTTAATTATATGAAAGTTAGGTTTTTATTGTCACATTCCACATCATCTATCTATTTATAATGAATGTTGTATTTATATAGTTATGCTATACTTAGGTTTTCTAATTTATGTCTCTCTCTCTTTATAAATTTTTCAATTTATTTATCAACATGTATGTATGTTTTATGAGTGAGAGAGAAGAATAGCTAGCTTTTTGTCTTGATTTGTTGATATGGTTTGATGGGGTTGCTTAATATGGTTGGATAATGCCTCTCAACATGTTTGCTTCTCAATTTAGCTAGTTTTTACAAGATTAAACCAATGGTGTGTTCTTTGTATATTTATGTAGAGAGATAATTGTGGATTTTTTAAATTATATGGTAGTTAGGTTTTTTATTATGACCTTCCACATCATCATCTATTTATAATGAATGATGTATTTATATAGTTATGCTATACTTAGATTATTTTTTAATTATGTAACTTAGGTTTTTTCCTTTAATCTCAAGCTTAACCATAAAGCCTAGCTAATAAACCCTAGATAAATCCTTTGTAAACCCTTAGATCATATGAATGGTGTTTTACAGGTACTGATGGAGAGGTCATTTTGGATGTATAATTTATCAAGACTAGATCCATCATACATAACTGAGGTCCAGAGGTTTATTGATGCTGCTCAAAACCATGCTTCAAGAACAAGAAAGATGCACATACATTGTCCATGCATGGATTGTAGAAATCTTGTTGTATCTGATGACATTCAACAAATCCTTACTCATCTGGTCCGTCGAGGATTTATGATAGATTACTTGATTTGGACAAAGCATGGAGAGGGTAGCTCTGCGCCTTATACAACTGGAATTGTTGACAGGTTTGAGTTCGTACACGAGACACAACAACCTAATACCGTTGGTCTAGCCACTGAACATGTTGTGCCAAATGTTCCTGATCATGGTTTCATTGGAGGAAATGAAGATGGCACCGAAACTAACATGGCTGCGGAAGATGCAGAATTTCTAGAGGCAATGTTGCGTCGTCATGCAGAAGATCCATCAGTGTTCTTCATGAAAGGTATGGAGGCCCTAATGAAGGCAGCAGAAGAGCCTTTGTATGATGAGTCCAAGGGTTGCACCAAAGAGTTCACGACGCTACGGTATGTGCTAAAGTTGTTGGTGTGCAAAGCTAGATATGGTCTTTCTGATGCTGGCTTTGATGCGTTCTTAAGCATTATTGCAGACATGCTTCCTAAGGATAACAAAGTGCCTGCTAACACATATTATGCAAAGAAGCTAATCAGCCCACTCACAATGGGTGTTGAGAAGATCCACACTTGTAGTGGTGCAAGTAGGTACAAGACAAATAAATACTACATAGAGGAAGAGTGTGTTGCCTCTGTGCCTAAGGGCAAAAAACGAAAGAAGGCCCAACAAAAGACCCAGGATAGTAGTTTAAAACCTACCGGCAAAGAAAGGGAAGATGTAGACTATTATGCGCAGAAAAAGATTCCTGCTTTGGTGATGTGGTACCTTCCTGTGATCGATCGATTGAGGTGCTTGTTTGCTAACCCAGAGGATGCCCAACTTATGAGCTGGCATGCTTCTGATGAGCACAAAGATGATGGGAAGCTTCAGCACCCAGCTGATGGTCAGCAGTGGAAAGATTTCAATGAAAACCATAAGGACTTTGCTAATGAACCAAGGAATGTTAGGTTCGCACTGAGTACTGATGGAATGAATCCATTTGCTGAGAGGAGCAGCAAGCACAGCACATGGCCAGTGATCCTCACCATCTACAACCTCCCTCCATGGTTGATGCAGAAGCGAAAGTACCTTTTACTAACCATCCTTATCTCTGGACCTACACAACCTGGAGTTGATATGGATGTTTTCTTGGAGCCCTTAATGCGGGACATGAAGATACTATCGGAAACAGGTGTTCAAATATTCGACGAGTACCGCAAAGAATCATTCACACTGAGAGCAATTATCTTTGTTACGATCAATGACTAACCAGCTCTCTTTACATTATCAGGGCAGTTCAAGGGAAAGTTAGGTTGTGTGGTATGCATAGATGACACCGCTTACGTGTCCCTAACCGCATCTAAGAAGATAGTGTACAAGAGGCACAGACGCTTCTTATCAAAAGGACACAAGTACCGGCTGAAAAAGATGGATAAGTACTTTGACAATAATAGTGAACTACAGACTACTGCTCCATCAGGTAACAGTAAAGGCCAAAGAGTTTTCAGCATAGTCAGCAAACTCAAATTTGTTTTTGGGAAGAAGACAAAAGATGGAAAACCAAGAAAGAATGTTAAGCCAGCTCCAGGGGCTACATTCAAGAAGAAGTCAATTTTCTTTGAGTATTTGGAATACTGGCCAGAGTTAGACGTCCGCCACGCGATCGATGGTATGCACGTTCAGAAGAACGTGTTTGAAAGCGTAATTGGCACCTTATGGGACATGAAGGGGAAGACAAAGGAAGGATTAAATTCACGCTTGGACATGGTACAATTAGGCATAAAAAAAGAACTTCACCCTGTTAGGCTAAAAAATGGGAAGTACCACCTCCCGGCAGCAAGCTACAACCTCAACAATGAAGAGAAACATGAGATGTGTGTGTGGTTGAAGAAATTGAAAGTCCCATCTGGATTCTGCTCTAGCATACGGAGTATTGTGTCAATGAAAGACCTTACACTCACCAACTACAACTCACATGATTGTCATGTCATATTGACTACTTTTCTCCCTATTGCCATTAGGGCTATAAACCCAGTGTGGATAAAGGTTGCAGTTACACGGTTGTGCTACTTCTTCAACAGGATCTCACAGAAGGTGATTGAACGTGATGAGTTGGCGTCTCTTAAGGAATTCGCAGTGGAGACAGTTTCACAGTTTGAGATGTGTTTCCCCCAGCATTCTTCGATGTGATGGTTCACCTTGTGGTGCACTTGGTTTCACAAATAGAGGCATTGGGTCCCATGTATTTGCATGAGATGTGGACGTATGAACGCTTCATGTCAATACTAAATGGCTATGTATCAACTCGTGCTCGTCCAGAGGCGTCTATGGTAGAGGGGTACTTAACCGAAGAGGCCATTGAGTCCGGAGGTCCATTCTGCAATAGGGTCCTAAAAGACCAGGTTGCAATAGGTTTGCCTCCATCACGACATGAGGGTAGGCTGAATGGAAGAGGTAGGATGGGAAAGAAATCATACGTCCCAAAAGATTACAATTCAGTCCTCGAAGCACATCACAGCGTCCTGCATCAGCTCTCGATAATGGAGCCTTTGATCAATCTACACATTGAAGAGCTTCAAGAACATAATCATGGGCACACAGATGAATGGATAATGAAAGAATATAAGAATCAGTTCACCTCATGGCTAAGGGAGCAGGACATTCCAGATGGGGAAACACTCGAGGATCGCACCATCAAGGTCTTGGCATCTGGGCCATCACGCCAGGTCACGACTTGGCAAACCTATGACATTAGTGGATTCACGTTGTGTACCAAGTCCAAAGACCAAAAGAGCATGGCACAAAATAGTGGTGTTCGTTGCGACGCCTTAGACTCTGAAACTGGTGAGGAAACAACTTACTTTGGCTTCGTTGAGGACATATGGGAACTAGACTATGGTACATTTCAGATCCCTGTATTTCGGTGTCAATGGGTTGAAGACAAACATGTCACAGTGGACAACTATGGGATTAGAGTTCTAGATCTATGCAAGGTAGGCTACAAAGATGATCCATGGATAATGGCTAACCTTGCTGCACAGGTCTTCTATGCTGAGCAGGTCCTCTCTCCTAATGATAAGAAGAAAATTACGGACCATCCAAAGCACATAGTTTTCCCTGGAAAGCAAGAAGCCATCGGAGTTGATGGTGTATCTGACTTGGATGAATTTAACCAGTTCAGTGACATGTCTCTCTTTGTAGACGACCATCCAGTAAAGATAAGGAATGTTGAGCGAAGCATTCCACAGAGCTCGTTGCCCTGGGTGCGTCACGATGGACAAGGAAGAACAGTAGCTGCCTAGATTTTATTTGTCATTTGCCATGTAATCTATTTATGATAAAATGTGTACCTTATGCTATGTGCTCTTTCTATTTCTACATGTAAGGGTTACTAGTGCCATTGATGTTGTATTGGTCTCAAACTTTTACTAAGGGTTACTAGTGTCATTGATGTTCAATCCACCAAGTTTGGGATTTTTCTCATGTGGTTTGTTACTTTATCCAGTTTAATTGAATTTCCGTGCGACATCACCCACTAATTAGCGCTTGAACTAAGTCTACCCCTGAAATGACTCCAAATGGTGCCAAACTTCTCCACAGGGGCTTATATACCATAGGAAATAAAACTTCCTTGTGGTTGGTGGAAAAACCTAGTGGGATCTAGGTGTAGTTCACCATTTTTCATCTCATTTAGCACAAAGAAAAATGTAATAATAGCTTGCATGACCAGAAAATCCTAAGATCTTGTGTAGGGTTATCATTTGAGTGTAGAAGCTTGCCAAAAAAATTTCAAGACATTTGGAGATAGGCATAACATACATGCTTCACAAACATATAAGAGTCATTCCACCGAACTATGCTAAAACATATGGGTTCCTCACATTTATATTGTCAACGATAAATTGCATAAAGGAATATATTTTTCATAGCATTTACACACTACAATAAAGCTAACAAAATTGGATTTACATTTTTCTGGTATTCCTAGAATTATTTATGTATTAAACAATATATGAGGCACATATTCAATTTAAATCATTTTAAATAAAGCTGCATACAAAAGTACCTCAAACATGAAATTTCATATTTTTAACATGTGTCTCTGGTCAAGAGGAACACAACAAAAAAATTTTTCACTAATTTAGGAAAAATATTTTTGAAGATATGATTTTTTGAATCATTTAAATAATTTCTAAAAATATATATAAGGAAAACTTTAAATAAACTGAAAATCCATTTGTACAGGCGGTAGACTTAGCCAACCGTCAGTACTACTGGCGGTTGGCAAAGCCAACCGCCTGTACAAATGCATTAGTACAGGCGGTTGGCTTAGTCAACCGCCTGTAGAAACCATTTCTACAGGTGGTTGACTAAGCCAACTGCCTGTACTAATGCTCACCTATATAACCCTACGTCTTCTCCGCCCGAAAATTTTCTAAGTCTGGCGTCCTGTTCATTCAAACTAAGCCGACACGCTGCCGAAATTTTCCACCGCCATCGCCGCCGTCCTCGACGCCGTCGCGCGGTGACCGTCTCCTCCGCCCTAGACGCCGACGCCGCCCCGCGGTGAGAGCCTCTCCTGCTCGCGCACTCACTCACTCTCTCTCTCTCTCCCTGCGCATCCTCGACGTGGCGGCGGTGGTGGTGGGGGCGCGATGGTGGCGCTGCCCGGACGGGGAAGGGGGCCGGCCGCGGTGGTTGCGGTGGAAGGGGAAGGGATGGCCACGGTGGCGATGGTGGAAGAGGATGGGGCTGGTGCGAGGTGTGCGGTGGTGGAAGGGGCGGTGCGGTGGCGGCGGCGGCGGCTGGAGGTAGGGGATGACCCCGACAAGTGGGGCCCACCTGCCAGAGAGAGGGAGAGAAGGGAGAGGGAGTGACGGCCTGTTGGGCCTATTGGGGCTGGGATTTTTTTTTACTTTAACAATTTTTTTATGAAAAAATTGAATTAAACCGTAAAAAATAGCAGAAAATTATAAGAATCAGAAAAAATAAAAATAAAATTAGGGAATATTATTTTGTCTTTTACATGTGATTTTATTCATAGTTATTATTTTATAAATACTTGTTATTATTTCCCGTTGCATATGTATTAGCGTGTATATGTAAATTTAATTTTATCTTTTTGTTATAATCTCTTTGTAAATCATTTAATATATTAGTGTATGATATATTAGTGTATATGTTAGTGTATGATATATTAGTGTATATATTAGTGTATGTAAATTTAATCTGTTTATATATGTAGTAGTGTATATGTAAATCATTTAATATATTAGTGTATGATATATTATGTATATATTAGTGTATGATATATTAGTGTATATATTAGTGTATGTAAATTTTATCTGTTTATATATGTAGTAGTGTATATGTTAGTGTATGATATATTAGTGTACATACCCCACGATACATAAATTTAATTTTATGCTTCATAATATGTTAGTGTATTAGTGTATGTAAATTTAATCTCTTTGTGTATGTATTAGTGTATATGTTAGTGTATGATTGTCGAGGATATCAGTAAGGGGTATCCCAACTGATGTACATAACGAGACTGCACATACGCAGGTCGAGGCCTCCAACTCGACGCTCTAATCAGTCGCACACACTGTCATCGACGACCGCAGCCTCGAAGATGGAAAAAGGGTCGAGCGAATCGATCAGGACTCGAGCGTCCACTACCGTCGAATACGGGAACAGGCTCGAGCGAACCGGAAGGTGTCGAGCGCAAGGACGCCGCCCGCCGCCTGACGCGCGCACAGGAACCGGGGCATTTAATGCGTCTGTCGCGTTGTCACCTAACACGCGAGTCACGGAAAGCGTGATAGGAAACAAGCACCCGTCCCGTCATTCTTTTTGCAGCCTTCCCCACCAAACAACCCAGAGCGTGTCAGGGCGCGGGAAGCAGGGATGGAACGTCTAATCAGGACCCCCTCGAGACATCCAAGGTCAGCTCTCTGGATACCAGGGCGTTACAAGGCGTCCGACCCTCGACCAGACATGTTTCCTTCTTGGGGAAGGGTTGGGCGTCGACTGACAACTCTGCGACCACTCCGACAAATCCGCCTCTATACCGTACAAGCGTGCAACCGGTGAACCAGTCCAAGACGGCACACAGAGCAGGATACCGGGGCACGCGTAATCATCATCAAGCTACCAGGACGGGACGGCTCGAGACCACGCCGGTACAGAGGCCTCGAGTAGGTCAGCGCGCCATGCCTCTATCGACCCCTACTCTGACACCTATACTTGTACCCTGGGCTTCCCCTTGGAACTATAAAAGGGGAGGCCCGAGAGCAAACACATCACACAACACTACACCCATACGCTGTAGAACTTCCACCTTACTCCATACCACACTTGTATTTACCCCTGTACAAGCACTTAGGTGCAGAATAATACAAACTCTCTCCCCCCGCTGGACGTAGGGCCTTCTCTTGCCCGAACCAGGATAAATCTTTGTGTGTCTTTTTGCATCACCATCTGGGAAAGGGAGCACGCATACAAATTCACTCGTTGGTGTGACCCCCTGTGGGGAAAAACACCGACAGTTGGCGCGCCAGGTAGGGGTCCTGCGTGTTTTTCATCGATTTCCCATTCTTTTCCACATGGCCACTCTTTCTTCACCAATTCCGCGCTCCACGGTGATTTGGTTTGGGAGTCTCGAGTTCGTGTCTACTGGCTCCGGCTATGACATGATCTTGCTCTCGATCAAAGGACCGGGAGGAGCCCGCGTTGCGCCAACCCGGATGGGGGCCCCAACACGTCCTCACCACCACGCCTCCCCGCCCAAGAAGAGGTGTGGATAGCACCACCATCGCCCTTCTGCCTCGCCATGACCAGCAGTCCGTGCCAGGCAGGAGACGGCACGAGAGCCGATAGCCCCGCGCACCACGGGCACGACGGCTCAGTGCCGCGAGGACCACACGACGACAGGAGGTGACGCGCCCCGCGCACTCTCCCCCACTGCCAGGCTACTTCCACACGGGCTGTTCGCCTCAAGAGGAGCCTCGCCGTTCAGCCTGGACAATGCCGCTGCGTCACTCGCCACGGCGATATGCCCAAATGCCCAGACGTACGTGGAGAGACCAATGGTCCTCCCACGTGACCCTAAAGCACGGCCACGGGCATCCGAGCAACCAGACTTCTCGCAGGTACAAGGCCTCCGCCGCCTGGGCCCTGGACGGTACACGATCACCTCCCTCAGGCAAAGGCTGCTGGAGGAAGGACGTGGATGCTTCTACGCCGCCGAGCCGGACTCCGGCTCGGAATCCGACAGCCACGACCCTACTAGGGAGTGTTTCCATGTCGACGGAGCGATGGAAAGCACTGACGAGACACAGGACGCCATTGCAGGTGGGCGAGCCCCTGCAGCAAGGGAAGACCCCAGGACGCCTCGAAATGACGGTCAGGTCGACCCCCCTCTGCAAGAAGACAGAGCCGCGTAAATTGCGCAGCTACGGGAGCTCAAGGCAAAACTTCACGAGGACCGCGAGCGCCATGTCCTACTTGAGCAGATCCTCGAGCAGGACCTGCCTTACCCGCCTGGCGAAAGTGTCCGCAGACGAGCTCGAGAGGTACACCGGCAGATCGTCGGAGACGCAGAGCCAGAGCAGCCTGTCAGCCATTTCTCTCGAGCAGGCCAAAACGTTGTGGCAGCAACAATGCTACTGCGAAACATGCCAGAACCGTCGAACTCCCAAGCTCGGCACATCCGAGATGAGGTGCAGACTTTGCTCCAGGTGGCAGCAGTTCAGCAAGCCGAAAGCTCGGCTTCTCGACGTCGAGGAGCTGCCACCGAAAGGTGCGATGAGCCAGCCCAAAAAGAAAAGGAGGTGTCAGTCCATCAGCAGCCACCCCCTCAAGGGAAAAAGACCACGCTCGTTCTCCCCATCGACAATCAGCGTCGACACGACGCGCGACGCGACATTGAAGAGAATCGACGTCGTCGGTACGGGGACGCGGAAGAGCGCGGTTACAGCGCCCATCGCGGCGGGAGGTATGACAGCGATGAGGACCGGATGGCTCCAGAGCCACCAGGCCCACGGGTATTCAGCAGGGCAATCCGCAGCACGCCGCTGCCTAGCCCGTTCCGACCCCCGACCAGCAACGCAAAGTACAACAGAGAGACCAAACCAGAGCTGTGGCTGGCAGACTTCAGGCTAGCCTGTCAGCTGGGAGGTGCTCGAGGTGATGATCGAGCCATCATCAGACAGCTACCGCTCTTCCTCTCCGACACCGCCCGCAGGTGGCTCGAGGAGCTTCCAGCCGATCAGATCCACGACTGGGTCGATCTGGTTAGAGTTTTCGAGGGTAATTTCAAAGGGACCTACATACGGCCTGGGAACTCGTGGGACCTCAGCAAGTGCAAGCAGAAGTCAAGAGAAACTCTTCGAGAGTACGCTCGACGCTTCTCAAAGCAACGCACCGAGCTGCCGCACATCCCCGACCACGACGTCATCCTGGCCTTTGTCTCTGGTACCACCAGTCGAGACTTGGTGCGAGAATTAGGCCAGAATCGCCCACAGACCGTCGACGAACTGATGGACGTGGTGGCCAACTACGCGGCAGGAGAAGAAGCGGTCGGCGCCTTCTTCAGCTGTGAAGGAAGGAAAGGCAAGCAGCCCGCCGACGATGACGAGGTCCCCAGTCGAGGGCCCAAGAAGAGCAAGAAGAAGAAGAAGACCCGGCCGTTCCAACGGGAAGACCTCGACGACGATCTCGTCACCGCCATGGAACGCAAAAAGCCTCGAGGCCCCCAGATGGGGGCATCTTCGATAAGATGCTAGAAGAGCCGTGCCCTTACCATAAGGGAGGAGCCAACCACAAGCTCAAGGACTGTTGTATGCTGAGAAAGCATTTCGACGGTCTGGGGTTCAGGAAGGACGCGCGTGATGACCCAAAGAAAGAGAAGGGCAGCGAAAAGGAGGACGACAAGGACGATGGTGGTTTCCCTGCCGTCCACGACTGCTACATGATCTACGGTGGGCCCTCGACGCAGTTGACCGCAAGGCAGTGCAAGAGGGAACACCGTGAGGTCTTCACGGCAAGGATGGCGGTGCCCCAGTACCTCAGCTGGTCGAGCACCCCCATCAGCTTCGATCGAGAGGACCACCCCGACAAAGTAGTTGCCCCTGGTGTCTACCCGCTCGTCGTTGACCCCATCATCGTCAACACCCGGCTCTCAAAGGTGCTGATGGATGGCGGCAGCAGCCTCAACATCATCTATCTCGAGACCCTCGACCTCCTAGGCATCGACAGGGCATGGCTCCAGTCGAGCGCCGGTGGCTTCCACGGTGTCGTACCAGGAAAGAAGGCATTGCCGGTGGGCCGAATCGACCTACCGGTCTGTTTTGGCACGGCGGCCAATTTTAGAAAGGAGACCCTCACCTTCGAGGTGGTGGGGTTCCAGGGCACGTACCACGCCATCATCAGGCGCCCTGGCTATGCCAAATTCATGGCCATCCCCAACTACACCAACTAAAAGCTGAAGATGCCCGGTCCCAATGGTGTCATCACCGTCAGCTCCTCCTTCGAGCACGCGTACGAGTGCGACGTCGAATGCGTTGAGTATGGGGAAGCAGTCGAGAGTTCCACTGAGCTCATCTCGAAGCTCGAGGCCCTGGCCGCAGGGGCTCCTGAGCCCAAGCGCCACGCGGGTAGCTTCGAACCGGCAGAAGGGACCAAGAAGATCCCGCTCGACCCCAACGGCTCTGACGGCAAGGCGCTGACGATCAGCGTCGACCTCGACCCCAAATAGGAAGCTGTGCTCGTCGGCTTCCTCCGTGCGAACGCCGACATGTTTGCATGGAGTCCCTCAGATATGCCGAGCATACCGAGGGAGGTCGCCGAGCACTCCTTGGAAATTCGAGCCGGTTCCAAGCCAGTGAAGCAACGGTTGCGCCGCTTCGACGAGGAGAAGCGCAAGATCATTGGCGAGGAGATTCAAAAGCTTTTGACGTCCGGATTCATCAAGGAGGTTCACCATCCCGACTGGTTAGCAAATCCTGTACTAGTTAAGAAAAAGAATGGCAAAATGAGGATGTGTGTCGATTACACAAGTTTAAATAAAGCATGTCCGAAAGTTCCTTTTCCATTACCACGTATTGACCAAATTGTTGATTCTACTGCGGGATGTGAAACCCTTTCTTTCCTTGATGCATATTCTGGTTACCATCAAATAAAAATGAAAGAGTTCGACCAGCTCGTGACATCTTTCATTACACCTTTTGGGACGTATTGTTATATAACCATGCCGTTCGGGCTTCGAAATGCGGGAGCCACATACCAGCGATGCATGCTTCACGTGTTTGGCAAGCATATAGGGTCGACGGTCGAGGCCAATGTCGACGACATCGTCGTCAAGTCAAAGCGACGGGGAGACCTAATCCAGGACCTCGAGATCGCTTTTAGCTGCTTGCGCGCCAACCAGATCAAGCTCAACCCCGAGAAGTGCGTTTTCGGCGTACCTCGAGGCATGCTCCTGGGTTACATCGTTTCCCAGCGCGGCATCGAGGCTAACCCCGAGAAAGTCTCGGCTATCACGAGAATGGGGCCGATCCGAGACGTCAAGGGCGTACAGAGAGTCACAGGATGCCTAGCGGCGCTAAGTCATTTTATTTCGAGACCGGGAGAAAAGGCGTTGCCTCTGTATCGACTTCTGAAGAAAGTCAAGCGTTTCTCTTGGACCCCCGAGGCCGAGGAAGCCCTCGAAAACATAAAGAAAACACTGACCTCAGCACCAGTCCTGGTCCCACCTCAACCTGCAGAACCGCTGCTCCTTTATGTTGCCGCGACGACCCAGGTCGTTAGTGCAGCTGTGGTGGTCGAGAGGCAGGAGGAGGGCACGCATTGCCCGTCCAGAGGCCGGTCTATTTCATCAGTGAGGTGCTCTCGGAAACCAAGGCACGTTACCCCCAAATCCAGAAGCTGATCTACGCCGTAATCCTCACCCGACGCAAGCTACAGCACTACTTCCTCGGCCACCCTATCATGGTGGTCTCGTCCTTCCCCCTAGGCTAGATCATCCAAAGTCGGGAGGCCACGGGATGAATCGCCAAGTGGTCGGTCGAGCTCATGAGTGAGACTCTCACTTATGCGCCCCGTAAGGCTATCAAGTCGCAAGCCCTGGTGGATTTCGTCGCGGAATGGACAGACTCCCAGCTTCCCCCGGCCCAGGTTAAGTCGGAGCTATGGACGATGTACTTTGACGGTTCCCTCATGAAGACAGGAGCTGGGGCCGGCCTGCTGTTCATCTCGCCCCTGGGCGTTCATATGAGGTATGTTATTAGGATTCACTTTGCCGCGTCCAACAATGTTGCAGAATACGAGGCCCTCGTCAACGGTCTGAAGATCGCCATCGAGTTAGGAGTCCGACGCCTCGACGTTCGAGGCGACTCCCACCTCGTCATCGACCAAGTGATGAAGGCCTCAAACTGCCACGACTCGAAAATGGAGGCATACTGCAGGGAAGTCCGTCGACTCGAGGACAAGTTCCATGGCCTCGAGCTCGTCCACGTCGCCCGACGCTACAACGAAGCGGCCGACGAACTCGCCAAGATCGCGTCGACTCGAGGCACGGTACCACCTGACGCGCTGTCAAGGGATCTTCACAAGCCATCCGTCGACTTCGGTTCGGGTGCTGGCATCGAAACCGCTCCTGCCAAGCAAACCGACGCCGTCGACACGCTACTGATGGCAGCTGAGGTAATAGAGGTGGAACAGCGTCCTGGTCGACCGTTCGACTAGCGCACGCCATTCCTCGACTGCCTAATCCGCTGTGAGTTACCAGAAGATCGATCCGAGGCCCGCCGTATCGCTCGACGGGCCAAATCGTATGTAATCTACGGCGGGGACAAAGAGCTGTATCAGCGAAGCTCGACGGGGGTCTTGCAGCGTTGCATCACCATAGAAGAAGGCCGAAAACTCCTCGAGGAATTACACTCAGGGGCTTGCGGCCATCACGTTGCTCCGCGGACCCTCGTAGGGAATGCCTTCCGACAAGGCTTCTACTGGCCAACGGTCGTAGCTGATGCCATCGAGCTCGTACGCTCATGCCACGGATGCCAATTCTACGCCAAGCAGTCACACCTGCCTGCCCACGCTCTCCAGATGATCCCGATCACGTGGTCGTTCGCGGTATGGGGGCTCGACTTAGTAGGACCTCTACAAAAGGCGAAACGGGGGTACACCCACTTGCTGGTGGCCATCGACAAGTTCTCCAAATGGATCGAGGCTCGACCCATCACCAATATCCGTTCTGAGCAAGCCGTCCTTTTCTTCACCAACATCATCCACCGGTTTGGGATTCCCAACGTCATCATCACTGACAACGGCACTCAGTTCACCGGCAAGAAGTTCTTGGACTTCTGCGATCAGCATCACATCCGTGTGAACTGGTCTGCGGTAGCCCACCCTCGAACTAACAGCCAGGTCGAGCGTGCCAACAGCATGATTTTGCAGGGGCTCAAACCAAGGATCTAAAATCGCTTGAAGAAATTCGGCAAGAAATGGGTCGAGGAGCTTTCCTCGGTCCTATGGAGCCTAAGGACGACGCCGAGCAGGGCCACAAAATACACCCCATTCTTCATGGTCTATGGCTCTGAGGCTGTGCTCCCAACGGACCTCGAGTATGGATCCCCTCGACTCAAGGCATACAACGAGCAAACAAATAAAGAGACTCAAGAGAACACGGTCGACCAACTCGAGGAAGCTAGAGACATGGCCCTCCTCAACTCTGCCAGATACCAGCAGAAACTTTGACGCTACCATGACAAGCACATGCGCAAGAGGGACTTGAACGTGGGCGACCTCATCCTACGACGGCGGCAAAGCAATCAAGGACGCCACAAGCTGACTCCACTTTGGGAGGGTCCATACGTGGTGGCCGAGGTCTTGAAGCCGGGGACATATAAGCTCGCAGACGAAAAGGGGGCGATCTTCACCAACGCATGGAACATCGAACAGCTACGTCGATTCTACCCCTAGAATTTCAAAGCTTTATATGCCCATGTACTTTCTGTACCAAGGCCTTGTAAATGAATGCATGAATAAATAAGGTCTTCCCCTCGAGCAATTTACTTTCTCACAAGTCCAAATCTCGACGTTAGAAGGGAGTACCAAGTATGACCCATCATAGTCGATACCCCCTCGGGGGCTAGTAAGGGGGTGCCCCCCCCAAGCGTCGAAAAAACCAAATAACTCTTTCGTTCCTATCAAGTAATCTCATATGGTCGAATAGTAGAGGCACCTCGAGCCCCGTGAGGGTCGAGAGACGACGAGCCTGAGAACTCCTACGCCCCCGGGCTACGGAAACTCTACTCACTCCCTCACCCCTAAGGCAATCGAGATCGCCTTAAACAAAAGACCAAACGAAGAATACAAACATAGACGCAAAGGGAAATAGAGGAGCCTCGAGCGGAGAGACAGATAAACATTTGACAAACCACTTAAAGACATTTCATTACTTAAAGACAAGTTAACAAAGTACTATACAAGGGGCCCCAGGCACCCAAAGCAGGCTCGCAGGCCTTAGTCCACATCACGGTCCTCACCACCCTCGCCTGCGCCTGAGCTAGTCTCAGGGGGAAGTACCTCGGGCTTAAATAGCTTGGCCAGCCTCTCCCTAGGGACATCCGCGTCGTCGATCAAGGCGTGGAGCCTCTCCTCATTTTCCGCGTAAGTTTTGGAGATGTCGGTAACAAAGCCATGAGACACCACCTCCATATCGTAGGAAAAGCGCGAGCAGAAAACTGCCATTGCCCGCTTTACCCCGATATAGAGAGCGTCCCGCACCCGATCCCTCAGCGTCGCACCTAAGTAGCACAGCTGATCGACCAGCGCGTCGCCTCGAGCTTCCTCCTTCGACTCGTCCATGGGCTCGACCTCCCAAGAGGTCGAGAGATCGCTTATCGCCGTCCGCAGTCGACGGTTCAAAGCAACCTCCCCCTCGAGCTGGACCTTGGCGTTGCGAGCCTCGATTTGGGCGGCCAAGAGCTCGTCTTTAAGCCCTGTGAATGCCAACAAAAAAAAATTTAGACAATACCCAGCACACCTCGAAAAGAAAACTTGGTAGTAGAAACATACCGCGGATGCTCTCCTCCAGAGCTGTGTTCTCGCCAACCAAGTTGGTGTTGGCCCTCTCGACCTCCCTGTTGGAGCACGCTAGCTCGGTGTTGGCAACTCGAGGATCTTCGATTACCTTGCCAGCTTGCGCGATGGCCCCGTCTTTTTCCAGCAATGCCCTCTTCAAACGATCGACGTCGTCAGAAAGGCTGTGAGATCGGGCCCGCTCCGCCTCGAGATCTTCGAGGGCCTTCCTCTTGGCCTCCTCAGCGGCGCTCCTGGCGATCTCGCCGTTCACGCACTCCACCTTCATCCTTTGGAAGGTTTCCTGGGCGGAGGCGAGCTCAGTCTGGAGGAGGCCCTTCTCCTTGTCCAAGTCAGCAACGGTGTTCTTATAGGACAGGGCCTCCTCCCGGACTTTAGACGCGGCCTCCTCGACCGCCAGAGTCCGCTCCCTCAGCAGCACGGCCTCCTCCGCAACCTTCCTTGAGGCCTCTCGAGCCTCGGCCAGGGCAGCCTCCCTCTCCTTCTTCTCCTCCTCAAGCGCCAAGAGCTCTTTATAAGCCTTGAGGAGTTTCTCCTGCGACTCCAGGAGTTGGTCCTTGAGGATGGGGAGCTGCTCCCAGCCGCCTCTCGTGGCCTGGATGAAGCTCGACTTGATACGGGAGGTCTCTTTCAGATCCTACGAGCCGGCAGTCAAGCAGTTAGCACACAAAACCAAATGCTCTATAAGGATTAGGGGCTAGAAGACTCTTACAAAGTAAGCCGACGCGAGCCCGTTGTTAACCACATCAGACAGGAGCCCCACCGTGTGCTTCATCCACAGGCGGAGCTCCTCGACGTGCTCCCATTTTTCCGCCTCCTTCCGGTCGTCCAAAAAGATGTTGGGTTCGGACGCGTCAGTGGAAGCCCGGATGCGGATCCAGTTGGGACACTAGTTCTCCATCTCCTGGTCGGCGCGTGCCTTGACGCCTCGGATGAGCTCCTCGACAGTTTCGAGAGACCCCCCGTGGCGCAGGAACAGGTCGACGAGAGAGGGGAACCGCCCGTCGTCCTCCACCGTCTTCCACGTCCTAGTCTTGCTCCCACCACCGCCTTTCGACGTCCCAATCTCATCTTCCTCGGAGGGGACACGCTCCTCCCATGATCGACGCCCCCGGAGGAACCCCGGCGCGATCCCGTCCATACCGTAGATCGTCCTCCTGATCTCAGAATCAGGGTCGGCGGGAGTGCGCATCATGCAGGCGAGCGCCACTACGCCGTCCGCCCGCCCTGATTCTGTAGGGATCGCGGCCGGCGCCCCCGGACGGAGCCACGCCGGGGTCGGAGGTCCAAAAGCCGGCAGGCCCTCCTCCTGGTTTCCAGGCTCCTGCGGCACTTCCAGCTCTGGTTGGGGCGGATCAAGCGGCTCTGCCAGCTGCTGGCCCCCCTGCTGCTGCTGCTCTTGGAGCTCCTACGGCTCCGGTCGACGTTCTTGCTCCTGCAGTTGCCGTCGTGCCTCTTGCTCCCGCTCCTCCTCCTCCTTCTTCTGCTCCTCGATGGAGCGGAGACCGGCAGGCCAGGGCGCTCGTCCCGTGACAAGAGAGGTCGGGGCCTCCTCGTCCGTAGGACGGGCATCCCTCGAGATCCCGTCACCACCAGACCCATCACTTATGGTAATAGGATCCCCCTCGACCCCCGATCGGGGAGGCTCGGGGGCTCCCTCCTGCCCTTGGAGCCGAGGCGCCTCGGCTTGTTTTGGAGACGACGGGGCAGGCTCACCCGCCAAGGGACGGGGGGGATGCTCTTGGTGCCAGTTGGTGGTTGAGGGTCGGAGGAGCCTATAGAACGCAAAACAAAGGTCAGTCACTATGGTGGCCGACGTAAGAACAACACAAATCCCATGAATAAGCTGCTAACCTAAGTCCTTGGAGGCCGCTCCCACCTTGAGCCTTTTCGCCATTGAAGGCTGGGCCTGCTCAAGCGTCCGCTTCAATCTGAGGAAAGAGGAACGGGCATAAAGAAGACCGTTACGCAAGAAAACACAAAGAATTAGGAGAATAAGAATCACAACGTCGAAGAACTTACCCCACAGGGAGAACAGCTCGCCTGCTGGTACCTCGACCGGTGGGCCTCGAGCCACCTCGCGTCAAGGCCCCAGGCCCCTCGAGGGCAGGCGCTGATCTTGGCCCAGCGTCTCCTGCCGGGCGAGCACCGGGACTGGCGCTCCTACGGCCGGTCTCTCCCTTCTCGGAGGCCGCGGCGCGACCACGGGTCAACGGCCCCGTCGCCTGGGGCTTAGCCCGGACACCCGCCTTTGGTGCAGGGGGAGGTTGGGGGAACAGGGTGGCCCGACTGGTCGCAGGCGCAGGAGGGGTGTCAGCACGGGGGCGGAGAGATCCGCCTGTCCCCTCCTTTGGCGCTCCCATCCGTGGGGCGTCGACGTCGCCTCGAGGCGAACCCTCAAGAATCCGGTCGAGGCGAGACGCCTTCCCCTCGGAATCGTCGCTGTCGTCATCATCGTCCCCACCATCATATTCACTGGGGGATTCTTCTTCAGGCTCCCCCCTCTGCCTGGATTTAGCTCGACGCGCCTCTAGTGCTTGGCGGTCGAGGTTCTTCTTCCTTTTCCCTTTCTTCTCAGAGTCCTTGGCGGACTTTTGTTTCTCGGCGGACCGGTGTCGTTTGTCACGGTCGACCTCGTCCTCCTTTACTGGAGGCCTCGAGGACCGGACATCGATTTGTCCCTGCCAGAACAAAGGCAAGTTTAAAGAGGGTTCAAAAGAAATCAAGAATCAGAGCCATGTACAAGAAAAGAACGTACCAGGTCAATCGAGCCCGCATCGGGCCTCATGGGGAAGCCATTGACGTGCTCCGGCTTGAACTCGCCGGCAACGGCCGCCCTAACACGGGCTGCGGCTTCGTCGTCCGCCAGAGCCTCGTTGGACATCCGGCATGCCTCGAGGTCCCGGGACGAAACGTCGGGCCCCATCTCATCCATCCTCAGCGACCGAGACATCAGCAGGAGAACTCTCCGATGATGAACGGCCGAGAGGACGAGAGCGGCAGACAGGCCCTCCAAGCGTAACTTCTTCAGGGCATCAAGGAGGGGGTCGAGCCGTGACTGGTGGACTTGGATGATGCCATATGTCCAGTTCTCCGGACGCTCCGTGATTAGGCGGCCGGTGTAGGTAGGAAGAAGGCCGTCGTCGTTCCGCAGATAGAACCACTAAGAGTCCCATCCGGCGTGGTTCGTCGACAATCCCACCGGGATGTACTCGCGCGGCCTCTCCGTCTTCCCCGTCTTCAGCACGAGGTTGAGGCATCTCGCCCGCACAGGCTTCCTCACGCCAGTGGTCCCGGTGGGGGCGTTGAAGAGCTCGCCCCTGTAGAGGTGGAGCCACAGCTCCTAGTGGGGCATCATCACCAAATAGCCCTCACACACCGCGGCAAAAACCCCCGCGACAGTGATGGCGTTTGGGGAGAAGTGCTGAAGCTCCACCCCGTAATGGTGGCAGGGTGCCCGCATGAAGCGGCTCGGAGGAGTGCCCAGGCCGTGGCGGTGGAACTTGGCGAACGAGACCACGTAGCCCTTGGGCGGCCTGGGCTCCCAGTGGTCCGCCGCCGGTGCGATCCACTCCGGCGATGACAGCGATGTGCGGTGGCGCAGGAGTCCCTCCCTCTCGAGCTCCAGCAACCGACGCTCCGTCATCGACAACGGGCGCCAGTCGTCGGCGGCGATGAGTCTCACAGGCATCTTGGGTGAACGGAAGGCGGATTCGCTGCTACTTGAGGGTGCGCGCGCGTGAGATGACGAGGGAGCTAAGGCGATGGAGCAAAGGCAAGAATGGAGGCAGAAGGCAGAAGGGAGCACGCTAGCAAGGCCACGAGACATTTATAGGCAACAACCCACCAACGGACAGATCCGATAAATGAGGTAACCCCCCCCATAAATGTGCCGCCTAACGGTCTTTTTCCTCCTCACAGACGGGGCGCTCCGAATTCTGCACCGGTATCGTGTCGCAACAGCTCCTGCCTGAAAAGGCGCGCCTAACGGGCAAAAAGGCGAACCGCCGCAGCCTTTTCCTTCCCTTGTAAGCCAAGGAACGCACCCATGAAAGCCTCGAGAGGTCGCAGGCTGACCCGCCGAAAGGGTTTGACAGCCGATCTCGAGCACCAGAGTCAGGATCCTCAGCGAGTGGTCGAAAATCGAGGCCCGCCTCGGAGATTCACTGGAGATGTCCAAGGTAGGGTCGAGACAGTCGAGAGGAATCCGCCCGACGGGAGGCATCGATCCATTGGACTCTATCGAACGAGACCAGCATCCCCGACCACGTCAACCCCGCTTTATGAGAACGCCTCCGAGCTACTGCTGACCCCCTCGAAAGGGGCACAGGTTCTCACTTGGACTACCCGTTAGGAGCTCAATCTGGGGTGGATGACACTCGCTCTATCGAGAGTACGCCGAAACCCCCGTGCAAAGCGAGCCAATCAGAACCTTCCACCACTGGTGTCGACAACATTTCTGCAAATTAGGCAACGTAACCCTCGAAGGAGTCAAAAACTCCTCCGAGGGCTCGGGGGCTACCCCCGCGGGGTCGCTCGCGCGCCCCCACGGAAATTCGACCGCAAAATAAAGCCTCCACTCGAGCGTCAGTGCTCAAATGGAGACTCGGGGGCTACTATCGAGGATATCAGTAAGGGGTATCCCAACTGATGTACATAACGAGACTGCCCGTACGCAGGTCGAGGCCCCCAACTCGACGCTCTAATCAGTGGCACGCACTGTCATCGACGACCGCAGCCTCGAAGACGGAAAAAGCATCAAGCGAATCGATCAAGACTCGAGCGTCCACTACCATGGAATACGGGAACAGGCTCAAGCGAACCGGAAGGCGTCGAGCGCAAGGACGCCGCCCGCCGCCTGACGCGCGCACGGGAACCGGGGCATTTAATGCGTCTGTCGCGTTGTCACCTAACACGCCAGTCACGGGAAGCGTGATAGGAAACAAGCACCCGTCCCGTCATTCTTTTTGCAGCCTTCCCCACCAAACAACCCAGAGCGTGTCAGGGCGCGGGAAGCAGGGATGGAACGTCTAATCAGGACCTCCTCGAGACATCCAAGGTCAGCGCTCTGGATACCAGGGCGTTACAAGGCGTCCGACCCTCGACCAGACATGTTTCCTTCTTGGGGAAGGGTTGGGCGTCGACTGACAACTCTGCGACCACTCCGACATATCCGCCTCTATACCGTACAAGCGTGCAACCGGTGAACCAGTCCAAGACGGCGCACAGAGCAGGATACCGGGGCACGCGTAATCATCATCAAGCTACCAGGACGGGACGGCTCGAGACCACGCCGGTACGGAGGCCTCGAGTAGGTCAGCGCGCCATGCCTCTATCGACCCCTACTCTGACACCTATACTTGTACCCTGGGCTTCCCCTTGGAACTATAAAAGGGGAGGCCGGGGAGCAAACACATCACACAACACTACACCCATACGCAGTAGAACTTCCACCTTACTCCATACCACGCTTGTATTCACCCCTGTACAAGCACTTAGGTGCAGAATAATACAAACTCTCTCCCCCCGCTGGACGTAGGGCCTTCTCTTGCCCGAACCAGGATAAATCTTTGTGTGTCTTTTTGCATCACCTTCTGGGAAAGGGAGCACGCATACAAATTCACTCGTTGGTGTGACCCCCGTGGGGAAAAACACCGACAATGATATATTAGTGTATATACCCCAAGATACATAAATTTAATTTTATACATAAATTTAATTTTATGCATGAATTACATAGATTTCTGCGATGACTTCTCCACACAAGGACGAAGCACTGCAGTCCCAACCCACGGAGCAAGTAGAAGGGTCATCCGACCCTATGGAACAAGCTCGTGAGGTCACGAAACAAGTAGAAACGGGCGAAGCATCAGGTTCGTCCTATGAACAAGAAACTAGCGACGACATGGAGCCTCTAGAAGTGAGAAAGACTCGTCGTGAATTGGCACGTGACCCCGATTACAATCTAGAAGCCGATGAGGTAAATTAGAGACATTCACGATTTCATGTAACTAAATGATTTCTATTCATAGTTTCTACATATAAACACGCCCATGATTCACATGTCTATACTCAGGAGGCAATGTCTTAGTTTAGAGAGATGATGTCTCAGGAGGAGGTGGCACACGAAGACGCATCGAAACCGACGACCGCAACGACGAGCCCTGAGAGGCCATGTTAGTCTAGGAAAAGGAAGCGGCTAGGTTTGAAACGAGGCGAGAGAGGGTTGAACCAATTTCCAGATGACACATATGCCATCACAGATGTGAGCCCTACCGGACAGCCCCTAGCCCCAGAGGAGGCCCTACCCAAATACAGGAACGCAATTGGTTTCTGGGTGAGGGACTTTCTTGATATCACAGTTAAAAACTGGACCGGTGTGTCGAATAATCACAAGATCAAAATTTGGGATAAGATTAAGACAAGGTTCCAGTTTCCTAGGAATGTGCCAGAAGATTTAGTGAAGGCATATACAATGAAGCAATGTGCGGTTAGTTTCCGAAATTGGAGGTCGGAGATGAATGTCAAGTATGCAAAGACAGGGATGGATCCGACATCCAAATACAATATTACTAAAGGGCAGTGGGCTATTTTTCTAGAGCAGAGGAATGACCCTAACTTCTTAGCTCGGAGCGAAGCCAACTCCCAGCTCGCAAAGAGGAACAAGTACCACCACCATCTAGGCACAGGTGGTTACCGGCACCAAGTTCCTAAATGGAGGCAAGAAGAGGCTACGAAGAAGGCACTAGGGTTGCCAGTGCTGTCCGAGCAAGTCGGTGAAAGGTCCGCGAATTGGATCCGTGCTCGGAAACCAAAGGAAACCGAGACGGGTGTGTCCTTTGAAGACCCAATGCTTGATGAAGCAATGAAGAGCATCTTTGCAGTGGCAGGCATGCAGCAGGAAGGCAAGTTTATGCCACGAAGGGAGAGGGACATCCTTAGTGTTAGCCTCGGTAACCTCGAGCATCCTGGCCGTGTTCGAGGCATCTCATCCAAAGAAGGATGGAAGGATGGATTCGGACCTCAATGGGCAAATGAGTATAAGAAACATGATCGGTACAAGGATCAAATGGCAAATTATTTTCAGGAAGAGGCTAAGAAAGACTTCTAAGAGATGATGGGGAAGTTGCTAGAAAATCCTCCTCCTGAGTTGATGCAGAAACTAGCGAGTGCCATGTCAAATGCAGCTACCCAAATGAGCACTCAAGCTCCCCAAATGCAGCTAGTCCCAGTGGTGTCGCAACCGTTGGTGGCATCAAGTGAAATAATCATTCCAAGCAGTGTCACATCTACGGCAAACAAGGATCACTATCGAGTTGACGACATTGTTACTTCTACACCTTGCTCCCTTGTCATAAGATATGGGATTAACAATCATCGTACAAGGGAAGTAGCCACGGGCAAAGCGATCCTAGGAGGACCTAAATACCATGGTGCTGACATCCCTAAAGACTACTGCAGAGTAGAGGTATCAACCGTGGTCTAAGGATATGAGGACGAGATTCTAGACATCCCTGGTCCCGAGGACATTGTGAAACTGGGACAGGCGATAAACAATTTCATCCTTTGGCCTCGGAGGGACGTGCAACTAAGGGAGCCACCACCACCCTCTCAACAGATGCCACTAACCCAGGAGTCGTCAGCTCATGTCGATCCTCTTCCTAACCCACCGCCTTCACCTCCCCAGTCTCTTCCTGACCCACCAGAATCACCTCTCCATGTTTTCCCTGTCCATCAACCATCTCCTCTCCATGATCTTTCTACCCCACAGTCAACACAATCTCCACCACCATTCAATTCCACCCCTTTCCCACAACTCAAAGATCCAGAACCAATAAGTGAGCCACCAAAGGTGCCAAAAAAGAAAGTATTTCCGATACCTAAGTTGATTTCACCATTCGAGCCAAAGAAAAAATCAGCTGGGCAAGTGAGATTTTTGTCAGGCATTGCTTCGAAACGCACAATACGAGAGCATGAGATTTCTGAGCTAGCAAAGTCAGAGGTGCCGGTGCCTAAGTTCATAACTCCTGTCAATTTCAAGGTGCCAACTGCAGATGACACAAGACTATCCCCAAAAAGTACGTGTGGGGAAAGGCTCTACTCAGTCGGACCAAACTTATGAAGAAACCAAGTGGTATAAAAAGGTTTCATGACTGGTACATGAGAGCCTCTTCTACTGGCATTGACACCATAAGCATGCACATACCACAAATAGCATTTCTCAGCCAAAGTACTGACAAATGCATGCTTACATTTGATGACATGTGGGCACTGATGAACCACGAGATGCTAGATGTACAGATCGTAACGGCATTTGCATTGTAAGTGTTACATAGTTACACACATTGTAGTTGCATCAATTTTCAATATCTGACATGCTTCTGTCTTGCAGAATGTTATATGATCAACAAGATATGTATTTTGGTTCGGACCTAAATTATTGTGCCGAAGAAAGGAATGCCTATCTCTGCCCAATAGATATAGCTGAAGATCGGCACACATTCTGGATCGGGAATGACAGCACAGAGGTACAGGGTTTGGAAGGTGCAGAACGGGATGAGAAACTCCGAAAGTTGAAACTTGATTTTGAAGCCAAATACGCCTTCTACATTGGACATTCACTAATAAAGTTTCAAGACAGGAAAGCGGTGGTGGCCCCGTACCACTTTGGGTAAGTGTGAGTTTACAAATACCTATCTAAATTATTCCAATGCATAAATGCATCATGGATTTAATTCGAGCAGGAGGCACTGGATATGCTTCATCATTTATCCCAAGGAGGGAAGGGTGTTGGTACTAGACTCCGCAGATTACCCGAAAGAAAGCTATGCTCCATTCATCACACTACTAGATCTGTAAGTCAAGCTATGCATGCATCTTAAGCATAGTGAGAATTTGACAATAACTTGGTGATTCTATTTGAGATCATAGGGCATACAGGTTCTATAAGATAAATCATGGAAAGTGCGAGTCCCAGAGACCAGGGCAACCATTGGAGGTTATACATAACTGACCGGTACGTATAAAAATTTACTATTATGAATACAAATCATACACATACGACCACATTTGCAACTATAATTAAATAACCACTCTCCTGTTATACAGTGCATGAAGCAACCACCGTTATCTGTCCTCTGTGGCTACTACGTGTGCGAGAACATGAGAGAAAACAGACGATATACAAGGAACCCTGACAAGGTAATATAAGTAATAGTCTATTAAAGTTGGAAGTCATAAAATATATAATGTTTATAAACTTTCTTTGCAGGTATATAAGCAAGGGACGGCGGAGCGCATCGACGAACGTGCTTTAGACAATGTAGTTGAGGACATCCGCTCGTTCATCATGAAGCATGTCATTCCACGTGAAGGCAAATATCATGATGATGAAAGTCAATTATCCAGGCCAGAGTTCCGAGTGCTAACAGAGATTAGTAAGCTCAAACTTACTCAAGAGGGTTATTAGAGGACACAAACAAACTTTGATGTAAATATATATATATATATGATGTGTGATGATGGATATACTCTTGTAATTAACTTTATGTCTTTGAGCACCAAACTTTGATGTATACAAATGTATGTATGAGATGAAGTATTTAAATTACATGTTGCTATGTTAGAAGACCAACCAATATCAATATATTTAAATAATAACAATAAAATAATAAATAAATAAATAGATAAATTAAAAAAATAAATAAATAATACATATTTTAATAGGTTTACACAGGCGGCTCTCTTAGGGAACCGCCTGTGTAAATGATCATTTACACAGGCGGTTCCCTAAGAGAGCAGCCTGTGTAAAAGGTTTCTACTGGCGGCTCTCAAGCGACCACATGTGGAAATGGACGATTTCTACTGGCCTCCAGCGCAGGCGGATCCGGAAAACGCCTGTAGAAATATGTTACCAACCGCCTGTATAGTGTGCCAATGTACTAGTGTTTTAAGCCTAAATAGTCCATAATTAGACACTAATTGCTATAGTTGTTCACTAATCTGAAAAGTCATGGCTGAAAATACTGTTCGTTGATTTATCGTGAGAGAAAAATACTGTTGACTACAGAAAAAGTACGACTGAAAAGACAAGCGAACGGGCTCCAGTGCATGTGATATTCAATGTGACACTTAGGGGGTGTTTGGTTGGATGTTATAGTTTAACAGGTATTGTAGCAGTTTTGTCTTATTTGACAATTATTATCCAATCATAGACTAATTAGACTTAAATGATTCGTCTCTCAAATTACTCTTCAGCTGTGTTTTTAGTTTCATAAATAGACTATATTTAGTACTCTATGCATGTGTCCAAACATTCAATATGGCGGATGGTAAACTTTAACTACACACCAAACGAGATCTTATTAAACTTTAGTCCGTATAATCAAAACACCCCCTAAAAATATTTAAAAAGTCTAATATTCAATTTGTTCACGTGGATTGTGAACGGAGTACACACCAATTGCACTCATTGCGGATTGCGAGCCTAAGCAGCAGGGCAAGGAGATCGTCGATGTTGGCCTTGACGAGCCCATAGTAGCTCATGGCTTGGGCGAGGACAACCCTAATGGCGCACCGTGGATGGTGCCCGAGTGTTTGATGTCGATGGTGATATAGCTCTGCTCTGCTTATGCTTTGACTAATATAGTGCCTGTGCTAACGCTACGGTAATATTTTAGGGATGGACATAAAATCAACCAAGCTATTTATCAATGGCCATATATGTTTTGTTCCCTACTTTCAGAACCAAGGCCGTACATGTTTTGTTTGGATAATTGGGTTGCTGCTGCCAACAAAGTCCATCGATGAATGAAAGCGAGACATCAGATTATTTTGGTCAGTCACTATAAATAATTGAAGATATCCAAATGGCAAATGGTTCAGCTACAAGTCAATAAAAGCTGAAATATAGATGAGCACATGTGTATAAGATATGGTGCTTCCACATATTACATGCAACTCAGGGCAACAGTCTAACCTAGTACAGCCAGAAGCATATTTATATATTATAATTAGTAGAAGGAAGATGGTTCGATGCAAAAGACTTCATCCACTCCAATGCTCCAATTCAGGATGGGGACCTAATCCTGCAACTAAATGGATTTAGTTATTAGAACATTGAAACCACCATTGCAAAAAGAAAATGCATACTTATTGGTTTTCATAGTCGCAGTGCTAAGGCATAATTCATGATCGTCGCCATGAATTGGGCAACCATTTCATTGAACCAACAAAAAAGCTCACCTATGGACGTGCTTTGTCCACGACCTTGATCCCACTGCCGGAGGAGTTCACTCTTGAGGTCTTTTACCACTGTATTTTTAGGAGAGATAATCGTATGTCCTATAAATGAGACAAGTTCAATTATATGGCCATGGTTCTGAAATTTGATGCAATTGTAAAATATAGTAAAAATAGGCATACTTTATGGAAATATGAGGATTGAGACTAACCGCAGAGATTGAAGGACTTTCAGGATAGCCTATGGGCAGTGTGATCTCCGGTAAATGAATCCATCCTAGTTCATCCATGGTAGATAGTTAGCCATAATTTCAGACAACATAATAGAATTAAAGAGAAGACCAAACAAATTCAGCGAGATTTGAAAAACTCATAAGAAACTCAAATCACTGAAAACATTTTTTTAGGCATTTCTAATTCTGAAATGATCCTAAGCATCTGCAAGTGATTAACGTGGTAGGAATGCTTTGCTGCAATCAAAACAAGTTGATCCTTTCTATCTACTGATAAAGTATACATCATCATATACTAATTGCAGTGTGGGTACAAGTGTTCGATGTATACTAAGACTAATAAGGCAAAATAAAATATACATAATTTTTTTATTATGTGTAACTTGAAAATCTTTCATATTCTGAAATAAACATGAGAAGTTTAATCGAATTTGAGTTGTATGTATTTGGTGGCATAAATGATCACTTGTTTCTCGCTGTAGGTCGTCTTGTCTCATATATAACATGTACAGATTAGCATGAAAACTGCTAATTCAATTTTCAGTTGGAAATATTTGTTGGCATCAATACTCATTTGTTTATTGCTGCAGATGAGCTTGTCTCGTCCCTTAACATATAGAGCAGGCAGTGGTCACATGGTTGTTCAAAATGATTTTCATATCTGAACTTGAGATTAAAGATCCATGATAACAACATGATGCGAAGTGTGACAATACAGAATATCTCAGGACTGTCTTGTGGAGGCTTCGAACCTGGAATAAATTAAAACAACACAGGACCTGCCTGGTTCCTCCAATGTAGGAAAAACTAACTTTCTAAAATCTCAGCCAATCTCCATTGTAGAAATCACTTCCTGCAATCTGTGCACAAATTAGGCAGATAGTGTCAAAGTCAATACCTATATTCTAGATTTCTAGCTAGGCATATGCAGTGGGCTGTGAGCTAGTGGCCATAGAGCATCAAAAAGATCTTCGCAAGGAGCTCTTACACTGTGAAGTCATAGCCGATGAGGAACAGATTGCAGGACTCGTTGAGATCAGGCGTGACAACATCCCATGCATGTATCCTTGAATGGGCTGATATCGATGAGCTACGTGTTAAGAACTTGCAAGGATGCAGCTAGCGGAGTAATACAAATTAAATACTTCTTGCAAGGATGCAAACAAGTGACTAAAAACAATACCACCATTAGAACCAAAATTGGTGCTATATGAATGTCATAGAAGCTTGACGTGTGGAGTACTTCAACACTTGCAATCTCAATGGGAAGAGCAGCTACCATCAGTTGGTAGCAGCAGTGAATTTCTTCATCTGAACAGAAGAAGCATTAGCCATAACTATCTTGAAAAATATGTTTGCCGGTTAAAGACTTCGTCATATAAGCATCAGTCTTTGATAGAGGGATTTATTAGTAGATCATATAGGGATTAAAGATGGTTCTGTGTTGCATCTTGCATGCACCGGAGAGAAAAGCAAAAGAAAAAATTGGGCTCACAATTGGTAAAAGCTGCTCATAACTGACAGTCAATTTTCTGTTTCCAGAGTTTAAATATAATAAGTAAGCAACACATATATCCTCAAATCCACAATCAAATTATCGAGATGTTGACATACCACAGAGGCTTTAATCTTGTTTGATATCTCTATTATCTTCTTCTTGTCCTTATTGATGCTGGTCTAAGTATAATCCAAGCCCCTATTAGACAACAAGACATCGCAATATGGTCAACAATGTCTTGCCAAATCAATGCATCAGTAACATGCAGTGTATCTGGAGAAACATAATTCAGAACTTAATTCCCTCAAATCCACAATCAAATTATCGCAATGTTGACATACCATAAAGGCTTTAATCTTGTTTGATATCTCTATTAGTATATTCTTCTCGTCCTTCTTGATGCTGGTCTAAGTATAATCCAAGCCCCTATTAGACATCAAGACATCGCAGTATGGTCAACAACGTCCTGCTAAATCAATGCATCGGTAGCATGCAGTGTATCTAGAGAAGAACTTAATTCCCCGCATCAGCCCAAATTAAGTTAAATCGCGATGCCGTGAACAGTAAATCTGTTGCAGCAATCAGTCAATACTTTGTGTGAAAGGTAATAGGAACCAAAAATCCATCTAGCACTAAAGAATCCGAACCCTAGCCTTGAGCCAACTTAGGTTGACAGCAACAGTGACAGGAAGAAGGGCACACTGGAGCGAAGCATGGCGAAGAGCAGCTCGACAGCGGCATTGAGCATGCGTCTGTGCCTCGCGGAGGTCTGGGTGAGGCGGCACACCTTGCGGGCGACGTCCACGTCCTCGGCACGCACAAAGTCGACGAGTACCTGTAGCACCACCGGCTCGGACGGCCGCGCCTCCGCCGCTAGCGATTCAGGGGACGCCTCCCCGGATGAGTGCGCCTTCGGTGATTCCATCTCTGTCGGTCGCCATGACACCGAACAGGTGTGCCTACAGGAGGAGCGCGCCGACGTCGAGGTTGCGATGGGGCAGGGAGGGGAGCGGAGTCGAAGTCACGAGTGACAGAGCCTACGTCCTCCAAGGCCATGAAGGTGTCGCCCCACCTCGTCCTTGGTCAGAGCGCCACCATAGCAGCCATTGCTGCCGTGTCGTCGGTGGCTGTAGCTAGGGTTTCAAACCTGGGAAGGCGCGCTGGGGAAGGGAGGGGAGAGGAGGAGATGAAGTTGCACCTGGGGGAGAAAGGTCAAGCTTGGACTACCAGCGGCCTGGCCTGGCCTGGTGGCCAGCGGCGGTGCCCTGCCATGGTCCGTCTGTGGGGGAGAGGAGAGGAAGAGTCACGCGAGTCCGATCTATGGGAGGGGCATTGAGCATGCATGGGTTGAGCTAGAGCAGCCGCGACCAGTGTTTTCTCCACTACTACAGAACAGGCCTTTGGTCACTTGCCCAAAATCAACAATAATCTCGGCCCAATGAGCGTCCGGGACAAAAACATATTTAGTCTCGGTTGGTGAGACCAACCGGGACTAAAAGTCCCCTGCCCAACGGCTATGGTGTCAGAGATCGGCAGAGGGGACCTTTAGTCCCGGTTGGTCTGACGAACCGGGACAAAAGCCTAGCCTTTAGTCCCGTTGGTACCACCAACCGGGATTAAAAGCTGTTGTCCCGGTCCGTCTCACCGGCCGGGACTGGTGTTGGAATTTAGACCCGGATTTTAAATGGAACCGGGACTAAATGTCCTTCCCCATATTTGAACTCTTCTTCCTCTAGCCGAGCCCATCGATCTTCACTATTTTGCTGAGTTCTTCATTTGGAGTTCCTTGTTCTTGCTCTCATCTCCGGCTATTGATTAATTTCATCATTTCTACGCCGTCATCGACTTGTTAAGAGGTCACTAGCTTCATCTTCTCAACATTTAGCAGCGGCATATGTCATTTCCTAGTCTTATGTATGTTGTTTTTTATTTTATGGCTTTTTAAGAGGTTATTAGCTTCATCGTCTTCTCAACAGCGACGCGTTTTTTTAGAGAAATAGTGATAATATGTTTTTTTTATTTTAATTAGTTTAGAAAAAAATTAAAAACATTTAATACTTTAATTTGCAATTTTTGACCAATTTAATTAGTTAATTATAACTAGTATGCATACCACATTTCAAGATTATTTAGGAAAATAGAGAATTTTTGTGCTTTTTTAATTTTGCTTGTTTAGAGAAATTAGAAATAGAGAATTTTAGGTTTTTTGTTACTTTAATTTCTCTATTAAAATTTAGAAACTTATAATACTTTAATTTGCAATTTATGACAGGGTTAATTAGTTAATTATAATTAGTATGCATACCACATTTCATGATTAGTTAGAAACATAGAGAACTTTTGAGCTTTTTTAATTTTGCTTGTTTAGAAACATTAGAAATAGAGAATTTTAGGTTTTTTGTTACTTTAATTTCTCTATTAAAAATTACAAACTTATATTTCTTTAATTTGCACTTTATGACATGGTTAATTAGTTAATTATAACTAGTATGCATGCCACGTTTCATGATTAGTTAGAAAATAGAGAACTTTTATGTCTTTTTAATTTTGCTGGTTTAGAAAAACTAGAAATAGAGAATTTTAGGTTATTTGTTACTTTAATTTTTGTATAAAAAAATAGAAACTTATAATACTTTACGTTGCAATGCAGACAATGACACGTCATTGGATGTACAATGTCGATCGCCGCTCCAAAGAATTCATTGATGGTGTGCATTATTTCTTAAGAGTGGCCGACGAAAACAAGCGGGACGGATTCATATATTGCCCATGTGCCTTGTGTCAGAATTTGAAGGAATATTCTAGCTCTAGAAATATTCACTCACATTTGTTGGAGTCGAGTTTTATGCCAAACTATATTTGTTGGACCAAACATGGAGAAAACGGGATAATGATGGAAGAAGGTGAAGAAGAACAGTTGGAGCCTGACGACATTATTGCTCAATACGGTGACTTCGGTGATACAGCAATGGAAGAAGGTGAAGATGAGGCAGGTGCAGAAGGCGCACCTGTTGAAGATGATGCTCTTGGTGATGTCATTCGTGATGCATAGAAAGATTGCGAAAGTGAAAAAGAGAAGGCAAAGTTTGACCACATGTTAGAAGATCACAAGAAATTATTATACCCATCTGCCCAGGATGGGCAAAAAACACTGGGTACAACACTAGAGTTGTTAAAATGGAAGGCACATAATGGTGTATCCGATAAGGCATTTGGGCAATTACTGAAGATCCAAAAAAAGATGTTGCCGAAGCCTAATGAACTGCCCACTACTACGTACGAAGCAAAACAGATCGTCTGTCCTTTAGAATTCGAAATCAAGAAGATACATGCATGTCCTAATGACTGCATCCTATACCGTGGCAAGGACTATGAGAACTTAGATGAATGCCCCGTATGTAAAGCATCACGGTATAAGATCAGGCGAGATGACCCTGGCGATGTTGAGGGGGAAGAACGTCCCAGAAAAAAATCCCTGCAAAGGTTATGTGGTATGCTCCTATAATACCACGTCTGAAACGTCTTTTTAGAAATAAGGACCATGCAAAATTGTTGCGGTGGCATAAAGAAGACCGTAAAGTAGACAACATGTTGAGACACCCTACTGATGGGTCCCAGTGGAGAGCAATAGACAGGGAATTTCCAGAGTTTACAAAAGACGCAAGAAACTTAAGGTTTGCTTTAAGTACGGATGGTATGAATCCTTTTGGTGAGCAGAGCAGTAGTCATAGCACTTGGCCTGTTACACTATGTATCTACAACCTTCCTCTATGGTTATGCATGAAGCGAAAGTTCATTATGATGCCGGTGCTCATCCAAGGCCCGAAGCAACCGGGCAATGACATTGAAGTCTATCTAAGGCCATTAATTGAAGAACTCCTTCTTTTTTGGAGTGAAACAGGTGTTCGTGTGTGGGATGAGTACAAACAGGAACACTTCGACCTGCGAGCACTGTTGTTTGTGGCAATCAATGATTGGCCTGCTCTAAGTAATCTTTCAGGGCAGACAAACAAGGGATATAATGGATACACACACTGTTTTGATGACCTTGATAGTATATATTTGAAAAATGCAGAAAGGTCGTGTACCTTGGGTATCGTCGATTTCTTTCTATGAATCACCCAGTTAGAATGAAAGGAAAGCATTTTAAAGGTAAGGCAGACCACCGATGCAAGCCTCGCAATAGAACTGGAGAAGATGTATTTGAGATGGTTAAGGATGTGAAAGTAGTTTTTGGTAAGGGACAAGGCAGCCAACCAGTTCCAAAAGATGCAGCAGGTCATGCACCCATGTGGAAGAAGAAGTCAATATTTTGGGAGCTACCCTATTGGCAAGTCCTAGAGGTCCGGAATGCGATCGACGTCATGCACCTAACAAAGAATCTTTGTGTGAACCTTCTAGGATTCATGGGTGTATATGGTAAGCCTAAGGATTCACTTGAAGCACGACAAGACTTGCAACGCATGGAAGAACGAGACAACCTGCATCCAGAGAAGACAAATGATGAACGCCAATATTTAAGACCTGCTAGCTACACTCTTAGCAATGAAGAGAAAGAAATCATGTTTGAATGCTTAAGCAGCATCAAGGTCCCATATGGATTCTCCTCTAATATAAAAGGTATAATTAATGTTCCTGAGAAGAAATTTTTGAACTTAAATTCGCATGACTGCCATGTGCTTATGACGCAATTGCTTCCAGTTGCATTAAGAGGAATTCTACCTCCACATGTACGTCTGGCCATCGTAAAGCTATGTGCATTCCTCAATGTAATTTCTTAGAAGGCAATCAATCCACTAGAACTAGCTGCTCTACAGAATGATGTGGTTCAATGTCTTGTCAGCTTTGAGTTAGTGTTCCCTCCATCTGTCTTTGATATCATGACACACCTCCTAGTTCATCTCGTCAAGGAGATCAATATTCTAGGTCATGTGTTCCTACATAATATGTTTCCCTTCGAGAGGTTTATGGGAGTTCTGAAGAAATATATTCACCAACGTGCTTGGCTAGAAGGAAGCATCGTAGAGGGCTATGGGACAGAGGAGGTCATTGAGTTCTGTGTTGAATTCATTCCTAAACTTGACCCAATTGGTGTTCCTGAATCGCGAAACGAGGGGAGACTGAGTGGAAAGGGAACACTAGGAAAGAAAACATACATCGGTACGGGTGACAATTCTTTCAATAAAGCACACTACACAGTTCTTCAAAACTCTTCCGTGGTGGAGCCGTATGTCACGAAACACAAGGACTTCCTACGATCCCAATTCCCAGAGAAGAATGAAGCTTGGTTTATGCGTCAACACATGGACACTTTTAGTGATTGGTTACGAAAAGAATGTCAGGGTAATGACCAGATTGATGAGCAACTGTATTTGTTGGCTAGGAAACCATCATGGCACATCCTCACGTACAAAGGGTACGAGATAAATGGAAATACATTTTACACCCTAGGCCAAGATAAAAGAAGCACGAACCAAAATAGTGGAGTTCGCGTAGACGCCATAGACCCGAATGGAAACAGACAAACATATTATGGCCGTATAGAGGAGATTTGGGAACTAGACTACGCACCTGATTTTAAAGTCCCTTTGTTCCGGTGCCAATGGGTGAAGGTTACCGGAGGCAGGGTGACAGTTGACAAAGACTATGGAATGACAATAGTGGACCTCAACAATGTTGGTTACAAAGATGAACCATTCGTCCTTGTTGCTGATGTGAATCAGGTGTTCTATGTGAAAGACATGTCTACAAAATAGAAGAGAGGGAAAAATGACAACAAATCAACAAATGAGCCAAAACGCCATATAGTTCTCTCAGGGAGAAGAAACATTGTGGGAATTGAGGACAAGTCAGATATTTAAGAAGATTATGAAAGGGATGACCGAATCACGCCTTTCAATGTGACCAAAGATCCGAGCATACTGATAAATGCTGAGGACACTCCATGGTTACGTCAAGATCATGACCAAGGAACATACGTCAAAAAGAAGATCACTATTGTGCCCGCCTAATTAATAGATTGCATTAGAGTATGTGTATGTGACAATTGTAACTTAAGATGTTTATATTAGTTTTTCTTATTTTATATCATTTCAAATATTGAAATGACTTGTGGGAAATGACATTTAAGTTTTCTATTATAAGAGATGTGACAATTGTGGATTTTCAACTACACCTTCCCAACACTTTGTCAAATGCAAAAATAGTCAAACTTGGTCAAACTTGGTCAAATGACAAACTAAATTACTTAAAATGAAAAAATTTTGAATACTAAGTTGTTAGATATAATCAAGATCTAAACTTTTTATATAGACAATTTTTCCATTTGAGAAAGTTTAAGTTCACAATACCCAGCAAATCTTGAATCTCACACAAACTATATGAAACTATATGTGTCAATTGTGGATTTTCAACTACACCTTCCCAACACTTTGTCAAATGCAGAAATGGTCTATATATTAAATATAGATTTTGATGAGTGGAACAATATTAGTATTCATGACTTTTCCATTCGAGACCATCTAGGGTTCCGAAAACCGATGCGTGGCTATGAATTCTTTCAAAATTAAAAATTGAGTGGTTCAAACTTTTCCAAAAGAAAAGTTGACCATTAGACCAAATGTAGAACTTGATGAGTGCAACAAACTTTGTATTAATTACTTTTCCATTTGGGACCATATAGGGTTCGGTCAAAGTGTGTGGTTCTAAAAACCAATGCTTTGACTTTGGTCAAACTTGGTCAAATGACCTATTTGATGACTTGAAATGAAAAATATTTGAATACAAAGTTGTTAGAGATCATCAAGATCTACATTTGATATATTGTCCATTTTTCCATTTGGATAAATTTGAGCCAATCCTAGCACATTTGTTCCAAATCCAAGACGGGTTTTGGTCAAACTTGGTCAAATGACAAACTAAATTACTTAAAATGAAAAAAATTTGAATACCAAGTTGTTAGATATCATCAAGATCTAAACTTTTTATATAGACAATTTTTCCATTTGAGAAAGTTTAAGTTCACAATACCCACCAAATCTTGAATCTCACACAAACTATATGAAACTATATGTGTCAATTGTGGATTTTCAACTACATCTTCCCAACACTTTGTCAAATGCAAAAATGGTCTATATATTAAATGTAGATTTTGATGAATGGAACTATATTGGTATTCATGACTTTTCCATTTGAGACCATCTAGGGTTTCGAAAATCGATGCGTGGCTATGAATTCTTTCAAAATTCAAAATTGAGTGGTTCAAACTTTTCCAAAAGAAAAGTTGACCATTAGACCAAATGTAGAACTTGATGAGTGCAACAAACTTTGTATTCATTACTTTTCCATTTGGGACCATATAGGGTTCGGTCAAAGTGTGTGTTTCTAAAAACCAATGCTTTAACTTTGGTCAAACTTGGTCAAATGACCCATTTGATGACTTGAAATGAAAAAATTTGAATACAAAGTTGTTAGAGATAATCCGATGTATTGGTTAATATTGTTGTAAGCATAAATAAATAAGAAATAGAGAAAAAATTTTAGAAAATAATCTGATGTAATAGTCAATATCACGTATATCATGATTTTGGAGATAAATGATGATAAATAAACAAAATTTACGTTCAAATATTGCACAAACAAATTTTCTATCAAAAACATCTACTTTAAGATATTAAAATTAAATAATACATTTTTACATTAACAAAATACTAATTATTTTTCATATTTAAGTTTGCTAATATAAGTGATGAAAAGATTTTATGTTTCCAAATTTATTATGTAAGCAATTAGACAAAAAGAAATGGAACTATTATTTTTTAACAAATTAATACCTATTATTCTATTTACTATGCAATTAACAACATTAATCTAATTATTGTATGCATAAATAAATAAGAAACAGAAAAATACATTTAGTCCCGGTTTCTGGCTAGAACCGG